>NW_027664246.1:0-3000 GCF_963264785.1 Psittacula echo | reverse complement strand
ACCAGTATGGACCAGTATGGACCAGTATAGACCAGTATGGACCAGTATAGACCAGTATAGACCAGTATGGAGCAGTATAGACCAGTATGGACCAGTATAGACCAGTATGGACCAGTATGGAGCAGTATGGACCAGTATAGACCAGTATGGACCAGTATGGACCAGTATGGACCAGTATAGACCAGTATGGAGCAGTATGGACCAGTATGGACCAGTATGGAGCAGTATAGACCAGTATGGACCAGTATAGACCAGTATGGACCAGTATGGAGCAGTATGGACCAGTATAGACCAGTATGGACCAGTATAGACCAGTATAGACCAGTATGGACCAGTATGGACCAGTATGGACCAGTATGGACCAGTATGGACCAGTATGGAGCAGTATGGACCAGTATAGACCAGTATGGAGCAGTATGGACCAGTATAGACCAGTATGGACCAGTATAGACCAGTATAGACCAGTATGGACCAGTATAGACCAGTATGGACCAGTATGGACCAGTATAGACCAGTATGGACCAGTATGGACCAGTATGGAGCAGTATGGACCAGTATAGACCAGTATGGACCAGTATGGAGCAGTATGGACCAGTATAGACCAGTATGGACCAGTATGGAGTCAGTATAGACCAGTATGGACCAGTATGGAGCAGTATAGACCAGTATGGACCAGTATAGACCAATATAGACCAGTATGGAGCAGTATAGACCAGTATGGACCAGTATAGACCAGTATAGACCAGTATAGACCAGTATGGAGCAGTATAGACCAGTATAGACCAGTATGGAGCAGTATAGACCAGTATGGACCAGTATAGACCAGTATGGACCAGTATGGACAGTATAGACCAGTATAGACCAGTATGGACCAGTATGGACCAGTATGGACCAGTATAGACCAGTATGGATCAGTATGGACCAGTATGGAGCAGTATGGAGCAGTATGGACCAGTATAGACCAGTATAGACCAGTATAGACCAGTATGGAGCAGTATAGACCAGTATGGACCAGTATGACCAGTATGGAGCAGTATGGACCAGTATGGACCAGTATGGAGCAGTATAGACCAGTATGGACCAGTATGGACCAGTATGGACCAGTATGGACCAGTATAGACCAGTATGGAGCAGTATAGACCAGTATGGACCAGTATGGAGCAGTGCAGCCCCCCCGGTCCATCCCAGTCCCTCTGCCCCCTACAGGTGACTCCGGGGGTCCCCTCATTGTCAGCAGGGGGAAGCGCTACTTCCAGGTCAGCGGCCAACTGGGAACACTGGGAGGCACTGGGGGGGGACTGGGGGGGACTGGGGGGACTGGGGGGGACTGGGATGGACTGGGGGGGACTGGGGGGGGACTGGGATGGACTGGGGGGGACTGGGGGGGGACTGGGATGGACTGGGGGGGACTGGGGGGGACTGGGATGGACTGGGGGGGAACTGGGGGGGACTGGGGGGGACTGGGATGGACTGGGGGGGACTGGGGGGGACTGGGATGGACTGGGGGGGACTGGGGGGGGACTGGATGGACTGGGATGGACTGGGGGGGACTGGGGGGGACTGGGGGGGACTGGGGGGGACTGGGATGGACTGGGATGGACTGGGGGGGACTGGGATGGACTGGGGGGGACTGGGGGGGACTGGGATGGACTGGGGGGACTGGGGGGGACTGGGATGGACTGGGATGGACTGGGGGGGACTTGGGGGGGACTGGATGGACTGGGGGGGACTGGGATGGACTGGGATGGACTGGGGGGGACTTGGGGGGGACTGGGATGGACTGGGGGGGACTTGGGGGGGACTGGGATGGACTGGGGGGGACTGGGATGGACTGGGATGGACTGGGATGGACTGGGGGGGACTGGGATGGACTGGGATGGACTGGGATGGACTGGGATGCGCCCCCTATGACCCTGTGCCCCCGAATAACCTCCCTGTGCCCCATAGGCCCCATTGCCGCCCCATAGGACCCCATTGACCCCTGTGCCCCATAGGGCCCCATTGCCGCCCCATAGGACCCCATTGACCCCTGTGCCCCATAGGCCTCCATTGCTGCCCCATAGGCCCCCATTGCCGCCCCATAGGACCCCTTGGCCCCATTGCCGCCCCATAGGACCCCATAGGACCCCATTGCCGCCCCATAGGCCCCCCTAGGCCTCCATTGCCGCCCCATAGGCCCCCCTAGGCCCCCATTGCCGCCCCATAGGCCCCCCCTAGGCCCCCATTGCCGCCCCATAGGACCCCATTGACCCCCATTGCCTCCCCATAGGACCCCATAGGCCCCCATTGCCGCCCCATAGGCCCCCCTAGGCCCCCATTGCCGCCCCATAGGCTCCCCTAGGCCTCCATTGCTGCCCCATAGGCCCCCATTGACCCCCATTGCCGCCCCATAGGACCCCATTGACCCCTGTCCTCCATAGCCCCCATTGCGCCCCATAGGACAACATTGGCCCCCATTGCCGCCCCATAGGACAACATTGGCCCCCATTGCCGCCCCATAGGACCCCTTGTCCCCCATTGCCCGCCCCATAGGACCCCCTAGGCCCCCATTGCCGCCCCATAGGCCCCCCTAGGCCCCCATTGCCGCCCCATAGGACCCCTAGGCCCCCATTGCCCACCCCATAGGACCCCTTGTCCCCCATTGCCGCCCCATAGGACCCCCTAGGCCCCATTGCCGCCCCATAGGCCCCCCTAGGCCCCCATTGCCGCCCCATAGGACCCCCTAGGCCCCCATTGCCGCCCCATAGGACCCCATTGACCCCCATTGCCTCCCCATAGGACCCCATAGACCCCCATTGCCACCCCATAGGCCCCCCTAGGCCTCCATTGCCGCCCCATAGGCCCCCCTAGGCCCCCATTGCCGCCCCATAGGACCCCATTGACCCCCATTGCCGCCCCATAGGCCCCATTGACCCCCATTGCCGCCCCATAGGCCCCCATTGACCCCCATTGCCGCCCCATAGGCCCCCATTGACCCCTGTCCCCCATAGCCCCCATTGC
>NW_027664247.1:0-165893 GCF_963264785.1 Psittacula echo | reverse complement strand
GGAATTGCTTGTCATTACTGCAGGGATCAGGATACATGCAGTGGTCACTGCGGATATCTAGTGTACCTTCATTCCTTATGGCAACTGACTATCAGGTCCTCTCCCATTATGTCAGTGCTCTTCTGCTATTAAAGTAGCAACAATGAATATATTAATATGTTACATAAATCTTAATTTGGATGGTCTGAGTTACACCCTCAGTACTGGTCAAATGCGTGGTGAAATGAGGCTTAGATCCTAGGTCTCTGATAGGTCTTTGGGACAAAAGATGTAGCACACTCGGGAAGTGAACTCAGACTGTAAGGCCTTTGCAGTTCAGCATCACCTGTGACTCTGTGGCTTGTCACAAGCAGGTTGTAAGAATAAGTTATCTGTATGGTTTCTTCCTCTTGGCTGTGACAGGCAGCAATTGGCTCCTATTTTCTTGGCTTCTGAAGCTTGTGGATGGAAGATGCATTTTATTATGTATCTTCAATTTTTCTACAGTAGACAAAGCCAAGCAGACTTTTAATGACAGTGGATCTTGTGACTAGTATTTGAATTCTTATGTCAGAATACCAATTTTTGTTTTCCCCCCTGTTCTCTTTTGCTGGTGTAGCGGATTCAGCCATTCATAAACGTGTTTCAAAGAAGAAAGGAGGGAGCCAGCATGTGGAAGAAATGAGGTAGGACAGTACTACAGGATACTGCTCTCAAGGATTGACTATTACAAGTCAAAAATCCTATGCCCTGGGGATTTTTGTTCCTCACCAAAATTATTGTCGCCCTGCCATTTTTCTCCTTTCTAATGTTTCTCTCCAGTCTATCCAGACTTACCAGCTGCCATTAGGTTCTTTCTGGGCTCTGATCACATCCCTCCTTTTCAGCTCCAGACTTTGCTATTACTGTTTATAATATTCAGTCTTCTTGTGAGAAGCAGAGTGTCCTTGTGTTTTAAACCAATTAATGACATCAGTACATTAGAGGAGCATGCAAATACTAAGAATTAGGCCCGTACAAATTTTGTAGCTTACATTTCTCCAGAAATTTCAGGAATAAGTTGTACAGTTTGAATGTTATTCTTGGAACTGTGTATTAACAAAAGTTTGAGTAATAATGGAATACTGGCCTCAAGGATATTGAATTCTGTCACCAGTTTCTCATACTGTACGGAATTCACAGGCTTCTGAACTTTGCCTCAGTGTTTGAATCAAGAGGAAGTAAGATAGGTGTCAGGAGCTGGGGCCTTTTTGAAGACAGAAATTTTGAGGTAGCATTTTTTTCTGAACCAAGATAGATCAATAGTAGCATAAGATGCAGAAATACCTAGAAGAACATGAACTAACTCAAACTAAAACCTGGAAAGTTAAACTAGTACACCAAGATTTTACAAATAAATCTCAATGATGACTTCCAGCAACAAATGAAACCTTAGTGAAACTTGCTATTTGGAAATGATCCTTGGATGCTTTTAAAAGGATGTGAATCTGTAGTCCAGCTTGCACTTATATCTAATATTCTGCTTCCCTGTCCCACTGACAGCCTTAATCCAAGCAATCTGTTTTATGTTCCAACTTTGGAATAACTGTTGTGGTGCAGAGGCCTATGAAAGCCCTTGTTTGTCTCTGCAGTATTCCAGGGTGTTCTGTGAGTGTTTTAAGTTTGCCAGCTTGGCTTTGTTATCTCTGGCCATATATGATCTGTTTGCATGCCAGTTTGAAAAGAGACATCTCCAGGCTGAGTGTACACTAAAGCATGCAGTGTGCTAGTGTATGGCAGGATGTGGATGTTGGTTTGGTAAAAGCTTGGTCATTTTTCTCACTAGGCTTTTCTGGGGGCTGGCTTTGCAGCTGGTACGCAGTCTGCTCCCCACAAACCCCTGTGATAAGCTGCAGAGACTCCTGTTCTTTATTGCTGAGCATTATTGTTGAACATTATTATTTTTGTATTGTAGCCGTTTTAATGCAGTTTTACTGTGATCTGCAAACATGCTGTCAGCTTGAGGAAAGCATTAACCAAACAACAGTGTGCTTTCATTTTACAACTGTCTTTGTTCTAGATTACCTTTATTTAAATACTGCTATCAGTGTGGACGTTCAGCTGGTGTTCAGCTCTCACCTTGCCAGCATTGTCATGAAGTCTTCACTTGCAGTGATATTTGCAAAAAGAAATCCTGGAATGAGCGGCATAGGCAGGAGTGTTTGGGATTGCTGAGCAAGTCTTCCCATCATTACGATCTGAGTACAGTGGGTTGTGCTTGTATACTGACTGGGGTATGTCTTCCATGTAACGGACCGGTAAAATGTGTTTTACAAAAGAATTTAAATAAGAAGGTTCAGTTCATTCACTTTAGTGGCTGTGATCTTTGTAAACCCACCAGCTTTAAGAGAGCTGCTACTGTGTCATTACTTGGAACGTGAGGAGAAAAGAATCTTTAAGGTGAGTGCACAGCAAAGGAAATGCTCTCTCCGAGACTAAGGTTAGCTACTGTGAACATCCATAGACAACTTTCCAGGCTGAAAGACCACCATAGAGCAAACAAGTTAGGCAGGGTGGAGCTTTCGGTACAAATTCTACCAATTAATCATCTGTACCTGTATTTTAGAAGAGAAATCAATGAGATTTCTGACTTTTACGCATGGAGTCGTTAATACCACACCACTGTGCTTATTGGAAACCACACTTGTGCTCATAAAAATGAAGCCCCATGCTACCTAGCAGTAGAAGACTGGCAAGGTAGAAATTACACTATTTGAATTATATCAGATGCTCACATAGATTGAATGAGAAATCTGACATATGAAGTGTGAGGTGGATACAGAACTGCTTTATTCACAGAAGTTCTGCAATTGATGTATCTTCTAGCGTCTGCCTTGAATGGGACTTTTAAATCTTGGATACATATAAAACCCTGTGTGTTTGGAATAGTGGGGTCTGTCCCACTGGAGATAAGTTATATCAAACATAGATGTTTACCAGTATGGGCTCTAGAGAATCAAAATATTACAGAACGGAACAGAATAGACATCAGACTGAAAGTTGGCAGCTGTATACGGCAGCTGTACACTGAAGGACTTAAACATGAAAAAAAGGACGTTCATTTAGAAAACAGAATTTTCCTACCTTGTGTTTAAAAATTTAGTGCATTATGGGTACAGCTGGGTGAAACATCAGGATGTTAACTGGTCGTTATTTAAGTTCTTTGAGGTAAGCTTTTTCCTGTATGGCAAATGCAAAATTTCATTAACTTCAGATTCAGTGACTTCAGAGCAAGTGTGAATGCCTTTCTGTAGACAGAATTTTTCTCAGTAATAAACAAGCTTCCTCAGTAGTGTCTCCCTGTCTAGTTAATTTTGAGGTGGAAAGGGTTTTGTTTGTTCCTTTGTTATAGTATTTTCTCTCCCGTTGTGTCCTTGATTTAAAATGACCTGAAATTCCCTCAGATGAGTTTTAGCAATTCAGTCTGTTGCTCTGAGAGGCTCTGATGCCCTTCACCCCCTTTCCTGATTCCTTTTCACTGTAGTACGATGTGATTAGCATTTATTTTGTACTTCATAAGCAAAACTCTCAATGTTTATCTGAGTTTTGAAGTAACTAATAGTATTAACTGCAGATACATTTACTGGAAGAAGCAAGTGTCATTTACACTCGCATATGTAGTCATTGTTTGCTAGGAAGTTTATAGGTGAGTAGGTAGCCGCAGCTACCCCAAGAGTTGTGTCTGTTAGCATCACATTTAATAAACTATGCCAGAATAGGAACTTCCAGGAATCTTGTACGTGCTTCCAGTTTATTGTTTCAGAGAAACAAAAGTCACACAAAGAAACATGGCCGGCTTTGGGTTTTTTTTTCAGAGAAGAGTACAGCTCGAGCAGCTCCGGATGGAAGCAGTGCAGGATGCCAAAAGAATGTCACTGGCAAAAAGGGGGAAAATGGAAGAGAAAGAAAAGATGAAGAGAGAGGTGGAAGAAAGAGTAAAACTGGGACTGGTGGAAGAGAGCATCGCAAAGAATGACTGACTTGTTTCAAGTCACTCCTGCTGTTGTTAGGACAAGTTTTAATTCCACTGTTCTTTCTGCCTTGTGATGCGCTTCTGCTAAGCTTGAAAGTGATCTAATTTGACATGTTTGAGAAAGTAAAGCCAAACCCGTCTTTCTAAGATACTGCATATGAGCTCAAGGATTATAATGCCATCGAAAACCGGTGTGTGTATGTATATGCAAGCTATGTGTTTCTATAAATTTTTGCAATTAGAAATACAGTGAACTTCAGATTGCTTTTAATGGTCTCATGCCACATATATATGTATATATATTTTAAACCACACTATTGCCCCTTATTAAACATCATCACAAATACTCCAGTAGGGAGGGAGTATCTGAGCATATCGAGAGTGACTACATGGCTGGGGGGATGAGGGCTAAGGTCAGCGTGAGTCCAGATGGTTTTCTCTTTAATCCTATTGCCAAATTGGAAAGGCTTAAGGAGGAGTGGATGTATCTTGAGGTTCAGCACGTTGTTGTGCAGCTGTGTCAATGACAACGGTGTGATTTTAAAACCACAGGACCACCTTTGGGGGTCAAGGATTGGTAGGGACAAGTAGAACTTTCCCGACAAAGAAGGTAGAAACCCCTCTTTGCTAACAGACTGGCAAACCTGAGGAGACTAGAATAAGATAGGAGGGAGATGATGACTTCAAGTGAGGAAGCGGTGAATTGGTTTGGCAAGCAAAGGTGCAGAGTGATGTGGTTGACGGTTTTCAAAATCTACAGAACAGGGAAGAACGGTGCACACTCACAAATAAGGAATTGCTGAGGGGACATTAGCAAGGGGTGTGTGGGGGTTGTTCCTCATCTTTCAGGAGTGTCTGTACGCTAATGCAGTCAGTATGGGGAGCAAACAGAAGAAATTAGAAGTTTACATGCCATTAGAGGGCTACAGTCTCAGTGAAGTCACAGAGATGTGGTGGGAAAGCTCACATGACAGATGTGCTGAAACGGATGGACACAGGTTCTTTAGAAGGGACAGACCGGGAAAGGGATGAGCGGGAGTTGCCCTTACTGTGACAGCGGCTGGAATCCATGGAGCTCTGCCTTGGGGTGAACAAAGCCGGTTGAGAGGTTATGGCTCAGGATTAGCCGGCAGACTAACATGGGTGATGTGAGTTGAGGTATCTGTTACGGACTGCCTGATCAGGAAGTAGATGAGGTCTTCGTCAAACAGCTGGAAGAAACCTCATGCTCATAGGCCCAAGTCCTAAGGGAAGACTTTAAGCACCCCATGACATGATGGGGAGGAGAATCAAAAGAATGTAACTCCCATGGGTTGAAATAGGAACAGTCCAGTAATTAAGGTATAACACAAACCATTGCTGCTGCCAACAATAATAATAATGATGAAGGGAATAACAAGGGGAGAGAATACAACCGCTCACCATCCACGCACCGATACCCAGCCCGACCAGAGCAGTGATCGAGCCCTTCCAGGTAACTGCCCCCAGTTTCCATAGTGGGCATGAAGTGCTGTGGTATGGAATACTTCTTTGGCTAGTTTGGGTCAGGTGTCCTGTCTCTGCTTCCTCCCGGCTTCCCTTCCATCCTGGCAGAGCATGAGACTCACAAAGTCCTTGGTCAGAGTAAACATGACTGAGCACCAACTAAAAACATCGGTGTTATCAGCGCTGTTCCCAGGCTGAAAGTCAAAAGCACAGCGCTGCACCAGCTACTGAGAAGGAGAAAAATGACTGCTACAGCTGAACCCGGGACACAGGGTTAAACTCTGCCAGCGTGGGACATGAGTGCTGAGCATGGGGCTGGGGACCACACCAAATGTGGGGAAAGGGCCAAGCTGAGGATCAGGGCTCACACAGAACTTGGAGGTGAAGGCCAAGCATGGAGCTGGAGCCAGGGGCGAGCATGGGGATGGGACTGCATTGACGCTGGGATGGGAAGGCTGGATGGGTATGGCTCTGAGTGTGGGGACGGAGACAGTGACGGGCATGGGTGCAGGAGCACTGGGCTGCAGGAGCCTCTGGGAAAAGGCTGCAGCTGGTGGCAAACCAGGGTGGGATCATGGTACAGAAGCAGATAGGGATACCTTGAGACAATGTAGAGATGGACTTTTAGAATCCCTGGAGTTGAGCAGGATAAAAAACAACCAGTTGCAGTCAGGTGAGGGAAAGTCAGTAAGGGTCAACAGAGCACTCATCTGATGTTTGTGCTCGATGAGCTTAGCAAAGGAGTATGTATGGGAGGGTCCACCCTGGAAATAATTGTTTCCCTTTTTGTCAACCAACCCACTCCTGACATCCAAAAAGATTTTTCTAAACATGCTCCAGCACGGCAAGGGCAAGGAAGAGATGAAATTGTGTAGCGTAGCAACTTTTGTCTTTAATGGGAGGAAGGATCACAAGGAGAAACTGAGGAACAATGCAAGTTCCCTTGCTAGTTCCCACAGCCCTTAGGGGTCCAGGACCCTTTTTCCCAAAAGGAAGGGGACAAGGGTAAGGATACAGTATACCACAAGGACTTTTTTCCCCTGAAATTGCCCAAGCCAATTGCTGCAAATATTGTGAATCATAAGGCCACTGGAAAAAAGATTACCCCTTTAAGCTGTGTTTTTCTCTGGCATCACAAGCTATGCCAAGTTTAACCATGACTTCCAAATCCAGTCCCCTGCACCTGCACAGGAAAATAAATACACCCAAAATTCACAATTACTGGGAATCTGTTATACAGCAACATTCAGTAAAGCCCACGTGATTTTAAATACCATAAACCCACGTCAAGAGTTCCCACACACCCGTCAGGGGAGGAAGGGGGAGGGGGGGAATTATCTGTGCCCGATAGATATGGGCACCATGCATTCATCTCTGAACAGCTACAGGTTGGGCAGAGAAGAGATTCAGAGCAGCCCTGCGGAGAAGGACTTGGGGGTGTTGGTCGATGAGAAAATGAACATGAGCTGGCTTCAGTGTGCGCTCACAGCCCAGAAAGCAACCGTATCCTGGCCTGCATCAAGAGGAGCGCGACCAGCAGGTAGAAGGAGGTGATCCTGCCCATCTCCTCTGCTCTCCTGAGACCTCACTTGGAGCATTGTGTGCAGTTCTGGTGTCCTCAACACAAAAAGGACATGGAACTGTTGGAACAAGTTCAGAGGAGGGCCACGAGGATGATCAAGGGACTCCCGTATGAAGACAGGCTGAGAAAGTTGGGGCTGTTCAGCCTGGAGAAGAGAAGGCTGCGTGGAAACCTCAGAGCAGCCTTCCAGTATCTGAAGGGGGCCTACAAGGATGCTGGGGAGGGACTCTTCATCAGGGACTGTAGTGACAGGACAAGGGGTAATGGGTTAAAGCTTAAACAGGGAAAGTTTAGATTGGATCTAAGGAAGAAATTCTTTACTGTGAGGGTGGTGAGGCACTGGAATGGGTTGCCCAGGGAGGTTGCCAATGCTCCATCCTTGGCGGTGTTCGAGGTCAGGCTGGATGAGGCCTTGGGTGGCATGGTTTAGTGTGGGGTGTCCCTGCCCATGGTAGGGGGGTTGGAACTGGATGATCTTCAGGTCCTTTCCAACCCTAACTATTCTACGATTCTAACAAATGACCACAATACATGGACACAGTGGGACTACAATACAGCATGGGAATTGAATAAAGGTCCCCAAGACGTGCCCTTTTTCAGAAAAGGCACCCTTCCAGGTGGGCCACCTATCAATTACACGTTCTTTTGTACTATCTGAAAACAGCCCAACCAGCGTCTTAGGGACGCATTTACACAGCAAACCGCAGGCAAAGTTAACAACCCATTAACAACTACCTAAACTATGCCTGGACGGAAAACCTGCCTACCAATTTGTATAGGATCAAAAAGCCATCAATGACTGGGTACAAATATTCCACCTGATAGTGCCTGATCCATCAGTTCTTGTTGCCTTTATCTCCCAGGGTGGTGATCTCATAGCAGCCTTCCAATATCTGAAGGGGACCTAGAAAGATGCTGGAGAGGGGCTCTTCATCAGGGACTGTAGCGACAGGACAAGGGGTGATGGGTTCAAATTAAAACAGGAAGTTCAGGTTAGATATAAGCAGGAAGTTCTTTACTGTGGGGGTGGTGAGGCACTGGAACAGGTTGCCCAAAAAAAACAAGTGGGTAAATGCTCTATCCCTGGCCGCATTCAAGGCCAGGTTGAACAGCGCCTTGGGCAACATGGTCTAGGGTAAGGAGTCCCTGCCCATAGCAGGGGGGTTGGAACTGGATGCTCTTAAGGTCCTTTCCAACCCTGACTATTCTATGATTCTATGATTTTGATTCTCCCCAACTCCCTTGGGTCTGGGGAAAGAGGAAAAGAAGAGAGAGAAGGAAGAGAGGAAGGAGCTTGCAGAACTCATGGTGCTGGCCAGAGATTCCTCCTCCTGAATGTCAGCCGCCCGCAACAGGAAGGTTGCCATGAGAAACCTTGAGGGTCACAGGGATGTTCCCAAGGGCAATAAGGGAGCAGAGGGGACAGATTTCCCATGGTGTCTGGCACCAAGTCCAATTTCTCTCAGCTACTTGTGGTTAAAGGAACATCTCCATTTGCTGGGAGATGAGAATCTGCCACGTCCTAGGGAAGGAGATCCACAAAGCAGTTGTGATGAGACCTGAGAGGTGGGGAGGATCAGAGATGTTTCCCCTCATCCCTCCCCAGGCTTCCTCCTCGTGCACCCCCAGCCTCATTGCTTTCCAGGTTTGTCTGGGATGTCTAACCGTGCAAGGACAAGCTGGGTGGAGATGGACACATAGGACACTGCAGGGAATTTGGGTACCCAAGGAGAGGAGATGGAGGAGTGTCGAGGGAGGGGATTTTGGGAAGTCCAGCTGAGGTGATTGGTAGGCACCGAAGGAAAAGAACTGAAACAGATCCAAGTTAAGGGGCCTGGGAGGACCACTGTTAGGGGAATTTAGGCTATGGACCAGACAAAATAATAAGCATAGATCTAGGAAGAACTGAAAGGTCATGGAGAGAGAGCAAGGAGGATTTCTTTATGGACACATAACCATAGACTTGGTGGAGGCCCCTCCATGAGTTTGGGATGTGTCTTCACAGGCATGGGACAGATGTGACTATTCACTGTGAACCTGGGCTCCGGGGAAAGAAAGACTTATGGAAGGAAGGAGAGGGACTGATGGGATTGGGTAGCCCCTTGATTGGTCAGGGAGAGGCAAAGCCGAAGAGGCTTGGTCCCCAACATTGCAGCTTTCTTCTGCAGGATTGATGATATGAGCTTGCTGAGAAATCCTACCCCAGTCTCCCCAGAGCTCCCTAGATGTCTCTGGAGGGGCATTTCCAGGCTCCCTGGGATCCCATTACCCCAGGCTGGCACCTGAGGGGCCATCTGGGCACTTACCACATGGTCCAAGTTCAACAATCAAAGAGGTATGATTTGAGCTCTGGAGAGAGAGAAGAGGGCAATGGGATGAGAGTTAAGGACCCAGGACTCCAGAGGCGGATCCATACCTTATGCTGGGACCCAGATGTCCATGAGGGCAAAGAACATCCATAGTCATTGGGATCTCCTGCAGCCTAGACCAACCTCCAGCCTTATTCATTAATGAGGTTTAATAATTTGGGGTCACCTGTGCATCTGATTTGGTGTACCAGACGCTGAGGAGCAAGGCCAAGTTGAGCACTGTGATCTTCATCTTCCTCCTTTGATTTACTATGTTTATTAATTGGTTGTAAAGATGTTAGTGATCACTTGATTCACGCCTTACCTGAACATTTGAAGGTTCCATGCACCCTGTGTAAAACCACAATTGGGTGCCTCAATTTAGCTGAAACACCTTATGTGCGTGAATAAATATTTGTTCTTGTAATTCTGTACTTCGTGTCCTGACCTCTCTTACCTCAGTCAGTGTGAAGTTTTGCGACACCACCACCGTCATTGTCAGCCTAAGTCAGCGCTGTCACCGAGCAAGATGTGACCATTCAGAGTGGACACAATGAATTGTCTGCTTGTCCCCAAGCAGCCACTTGGAGCTGACTGCAGGAACAGAGCTCCCCTGGCTGTAGGAAGGATGTCTGTCCCCACAGCACCTCTGATAAGATGCGGGTTTTTTTGTTTGTCCAGGGCCCACAGGACAAGGATCCTGTCGAGGAAACTTGGAAAGAGCCTGACCCAGGTGGGCTGTGGCAGTTGAAGCATCCGGTATGCCTGGGTACTGGGGAGATTTCCTTCCCTGCCTATCCTGGGCAGCATCCTCTGACCAGTGTGGGGTAGGGGCAGCCATGAGAGCCTGGGAACTTGCCAAGCCTGGAACTGTTCATGCCTGTTTTCAAGCACTGCAACCCCATCGTGCGCAACAATCAACTGCAGTTGCAATAGAGCCTTAAAGCATGGTTGTCAGCCTGGCTTCTTTCCATGAGACAAGCAAAATGCTGTCCACGTGCCATTGCTAGAAGGAAAGGAGAACAACACTGAGAGCACTCTCATAGTTCTGGCCAATCCCGGGCAATTTTCACATCAGGACAAAGATCTGTTTCTCTTGCCTGTTTCTGAAAGGTAACCACTGAAGCATGTCAGGTTTCTCTCTCCAGCCCCGTTCACCTCTCCTCCCCAAGACAGCTTGGCTGAGGTGTCCCACAAGGGATGGGGACAAAGGCTGCTGTTCCCAAAGAACCACTCCAATCCCCCATCCCTATTGGGGTGGCCTGTCTACCAGTCTCTCGAGGGAGCAGAACATCAGAAGTGCTCATGTGCAACTGTCAGCAAACCCACCAACCGCTCTGAGCAACGGCAGCACTGAACTGAGTGGCCATACTGAGGCCCTCTGAGGTCAGTGTCAGAAGAGCAGAGCTGTGAATGCCAAGTTGTTGTCCTATTCTTCAGACTCGTCCTCTCCTGAAGTGTCACAGTCTTTCCACATACCAAGCAGAAGCCTCAGCACTTGCTCCCTCTAAAATAACTAAAATAATCCACTGTGAGGATAATTCTACAAGGCTGGTGGGGAAAACCTGACTTGGATCTTGAAGCCCATGGGATATTTCAGGGGAAGCAAGAGGTCACCTGGTTTGTCTCCATTATGATACAGACTCCTGTCGTAGCTTCAAATAAAGCCTGCCTAGTTCGATTCAGATGGAAAGCTAGGAACAAAGAAGCACTGTGTGTGGCTGAGAGCTGAAAATAGCTGGGACTCTCCAGTGAAACATTAAAGGTCATTTCTGAAGATTACCCATTACATGATGAGTGCTTGTTCTTTACAGAAGACTTGGTATAGAGAAGAGAACTGTTGTTGGACAGTTCTGAGAAGATATCAAGCACTTCTGAATATTTGCTTTGGAGATTGTTTAAAGGAGAGGCAGTCAACTGGAAAATTGTTCTGCCTTGTGCATTAGCTGCTGAAGCCACAGAGTGCTGAATAATTAGCATTTCAGAGGGCTATGACACAGCTGTGAAGTCGTTGTTCAAGGCATTGCATGCATGTAAGTAGTTAAGTGCAGTGGGCAGTGCAGCCCACCCAGCCACTCGCTCCGTCCTTGCAGTGAGCTCAATTCTTCCTCTATCTCCCCATCCCCTCCATTCCCCCTTCACTCACCTAGCATCTGTTGGTTTCCCCATCCCTTCCCACTTCATTTCTTCCCTCTCTCCATCCCTTCATCCCTCCATCCATTACTTTTTCACCCTTCCTGAGTCACTCACTCACCAACATCCACAAATATCACTGGGAGCACCACAAATGGACCAGCAATGATTTTATCGTCAGTAAATTGACTCGAGACTTTCTGTACCTTGGACCTTCTGTATCAGCAGTATCAGAGCATACAAGTGAAGCCTACTATGCAGGAGCTGATCTGCCTCCTTCTACAGCTTCATGCCCAACTGGAACATCATCTGCAAGGACCTGTAATTTAGGGGGCTGGAGGATACTGATTACCACCTCAATCAACACCTCTAGGGACTGTGAGAGCCATCTGGGGGATAATGGTCCTGAATGTGAGAAGAGAGAGAGGTGGGAAGCCACCAGATAGTATCTAAATGACTTGGAGGGGGGAGAGATGTGGGGCTCCTGACCTGGCTGGTGGTTACTTGTGGTCACTTCCGATTTTCAGCTGCCTCTAGAGAACAATAGAGAGGTGACAACTTCCAGCAGGGCACAGAGGTTCTCTGTTCCCAGGGTTTCAGTCACCCCACCCCTGCCAGCAACCCCTATTTCCACAGTGCTGCCCCCAGTGTCATCCCATACACCCTGAGTGCGATCCCAGCATCACCTCAACCCCCTGAACCCCAGTGCTCCCAGTACTCCCTCAGTCCAGCCACCTGCCCCAGTGCCCTCCCACACCACTCCCTGGTTCCCTTTGTCTGCCCCAGTGGTCCCACTTCTGCTTCCTTTCTCTCCCACCTTTCCAGGGCCACTTCTTTGTTCTCTCCTCCTACCCCTGTGCTCCCAGGTCTGCTCTCTCGTTCACCCAGTCTGCACCAGTTCTTCTACTTCTGGTCTCTAATTCCCCTCATTTTCCCCAGCGCTGCACGGGGAGGGTGGACATGGAAGGGCTCAGCCATCTGGGGGTGGTGAAGGCGGACAGACAGAGAAGAATTAGATGAGTTGTACCTATTCATATGCCCCTTACAACACCCTAAAGGGCAACTCCTTTGGCTGCCTTTCTGTGGTTTGTTGCTCTTTTGGGGGTGTTTTTCTCAGAAGGTGATGAGCAGCTGCAGTTGATCCTGCAGCTTCCTGGAATTTGTACGTTCCTGGTGACCACCTGAAATGTGTTTTCAGAAGCATAGCCAATGCTATTTCACTGGGAAAAGAGAGGGATTTCTCAATGCCTGTGCATTCCATGGCCCAAGTGGTAGCTCTATGTGGGATTGCCAGCAACAAGAATGATGAGGGTTAACCTGTTTCTGCCATTTGGTCTGTGGCTTGCCCTCTAGGAGCCTGAGGGTAAGAGGAATAGGGAGGCTCAAAGCACAGGCTGAATGTGGAATTGTCCTGAAGGCCACATGCAGGCTGCATAAAGCAGCTCCGCTGCTCTGTGGGTTTGTGTAGGGTTTTGTTTTTAAAGCAAACAGTAGGGCTCTGCCTGGTCTTAGGGTCTTTTCCCACACTTTTTACTATTGTAATATATGTTAGTTAAACATCGCCATTCTGTAATTCTGTTGTGTGGCAGACTTTTATATAAAAGCAACAGGAATGGCCAAGTAAAACACATCTGACGCTAAAAGGGAGATGTGCACTTTTTTTGCATCATGCCTGCAGGACTGGATTCCTGCTGTGAGATCTTCCTGCATTTACTCTGCTCAACTCCACTTAGTTTTCCAAGACAAGCTGATGTCTCTAATTCTGTCTCTCCTGTTGCACAGGACGACTGGCTGTAACAGACCAGCTGCATCCAGGAAATGGCTTTTTGAGTTGGTGGCTTTGCGAACATCAAAGTCCACAAACTCGGTGGACCACCAGAGAAGTTATGAGGTGGCTTCTTTTGTTCAGAGCTCAGTGGCGATTGTTTTTTTGCAAGACCACTTAGAAAATATCTAAAAAATCCTATTTAAAAACTCCAAACAAACAAAGAAGCCCCAAACCCCAATTTGTAAGCCTTTGGAGACAGACCACCGTGGGTCAATTGGTCTTCAACTCTTGGTGCTTTTGCACAATCTCAATGAATCAGAAATTACTATTAACAATCCCTACACCACAGCGTCTGTCCTGTGCCAGCCCACCAACTGAATTACTGACATTTGTCTCGATGAAAGAGGAAATAGATTTTGTGGTAACATGATGAAGAGGCCGGCGTATGGATTTCCCCTGTGATTTGAGAGCACCATATGATTTAGCTGCTCTCTTTTGCCCAATTCCAAGTGGAAATAATCAAGATTATCCAAGTAAAGCAGCAAATTAATATCATGTCTGTCAAGGGGCTGGTCAGATAAAATCCGTTCAAGACCTCAGTGCAACTGCTATGGAAAACTTGGTTGCTTCTTTGTCAAAGGTCAGGAGGAATTTGAAGCTATTTTTATTCCAGTTGTCCCTCTCTTCTCTCTCCACAGGTGTGTTAACAACCGATGCAGCTTTCTGTTAGTTTGGAAGTTGATCTGTTCTTCGCAGTCCTGAAAGACATGCAGGAGGTGCCCTACAGGACACACAGAGAAGTGCTGGAGCATGTCCAAAGAAGGACAGCAGAGGAGGTGAAGGGTCCAGAGAGCAAGTCCTGTGAGGAATGGCTAAGGGAACTAGGAGTGTTTAGTCCGGAGAAGAGAAGGCTGAGGGGGGGCCTTCTCACTCTCTACAGCTACATGAAAGGAGGATGGAGAGAGGTGGGGGTCAGTCTCTTCTTCAAAACTTACAAGGAGCAGGACAAGAGGAAAGTGCCTCTCGAGCCCAAAAGAGAGAGCAGGTGGCTGTGGCTTGATCAGCATCACCTGAAAGGGGAAAAGGGAGGAAAAGAAGGTGCCCATAGCGCCTTGTTCTCCAGAAGACTTGTCCGCAGTGCAGGCGTCTGGCATAACGAGTTGCTGTACGTGCATTTGCCCTTTGCTGTGTGTTGCTGTGTGTTGCTGTGTGCATGCCTGGGCACCTTTAGCTGAAGTCCCCCTGTCACAGTGGCGGGGAGAAAACTTGATGGAAAACTCCCGTGTTATCAGGACATTGCTAATGGTCTGCTGCTGTTACTGACTGGCATTTCTCCCCTTTCTGGTGAGGAAGATAAAGGCAAGAGAGACAGAGCTAAGGGGCAGATAAAATACATCCCTCAAGGGGTTTTAGAAGGCCTCCCAAAGGAAAGATCTAGTCTCTGATGCAAACTGGAGTGACATGCCCTGTCCACGTGGCAGGGCAAGCTCGTGGCTGGAACTGAGCTGGCAGTGGAATTGGTTCCAAGTCCTAGCTCCAGTTCCCTCCTAGCTCCAGCCAGACATTGCTGGATGCCCCTGCTCTGCCAGCTGATCCCCAGTGTGTGAGAAAGGTCCGATCCAGGGTCTGCTTATGCCTTCTGAACAGCTCGTGATGTGTGAGCGCGCATCAGCATTGAATAGCTGAGCTAGTGAAAGGCAAAGATGTGTTCCTTGGCCTCCCTCTGCTCAGCTTTGGGCCAAGGCAGGGAGCAGGCCTGCTGTCCTGTGGCTGGTCTCTCCGCTAAGGTGGTTGTGTGTTCTCAGAAGCCCCAACAGAAGGTGGGGATACTCAAGGGCTGGTAGTTGCAAAGCAGAGGACGAGGGGCGGGCAGGCTGCTTTCCCTTTCCCAGGCAGTAGTCCTGGTTTTGGCTGAGACAGAGTTAATTCTCTTCCCTGTAGCTGGTGCAGTGCTCTGTTTTGGCTTCAGTCTGAGAGCAATGCTGGTAACACACCAGTGATTTAGTTGTTGCTCAGTAGCACTTATCCTGATCAAGGACTCTTCAGTCTCTCATGCTCTGCCAGTGAGGAGGAGCACAAGAAGCCAGGAGGAAGCAGAGACAGGACACCTGACCTGAACTAGCCACAGAGGTATTCCAGACCACAGCATGTCATGACCGGTATAGAAACTGGGTGAGTTGGACGGAAAGGACCGTTTGATGCTGGATCAGGCTGGGTATCGGTCAGCGGGTGCTGAGCAATTGTATTGGGCAACACTTGTGTTTTCTGGATTTTCATTTCTCTTTTTCTGTTGCTTCCTAGTATTATTATAATTTCTGTTATTGTTGGTGTTGTTTATATTATCACTATCTTTTACTTGCTTTCAATTATTAAACTGTTCTTTTCTCCACCCGCAGGTTTTACATTCTTCCGATTCCCCTCCCCATCCCACCCAGGGGGTGGGCGAGCGGCTGCCTGGTGCTGAGCTACCAGCTGGGTTTAAACCAGGACAGAGGGACACTCCAGTTTGCCCTCATCTGCCCTTACCTGGGGCACACGGTGTGCGGGAAGGGAATCTCCTTTACACAGACACCACAGGAGCCCACATTCCCTCAGCCACTCTGCTCACTGTGGTGATGCAGCCGGAGAGGATCCAGGCATGCGGCCGCTGGCAGAGGAGAGGGGACACAGACACAGACACACAGAGTGCAGCTTTGCTGAACGGGTTTATTGATCATGAGAGGGAAACGGCCCAGGGCTCCCAGGGGATCAGGTGGGGTCCTCCAGGGATGACCATCTCCTCATGGCGCTGGAGGGGGACACGATAAGGAGGTCACCACCACTTCGGTCCTGAAAGACAGATCCCTAAATGAAACACCCGCCCGCGGTGTCTGCTGGAACACGAGAGGGGCCTTGTCCCCGGTGTCTCTCTGCAGAGACCTGAGGAAGGAGAAGGGAATTGGAGACCCCAATATGCCTGGGATAGGGCTTGGCTCCTGTGAGATCCATAGGGCACCCAGACTCCCTTACAACAGGAAGCCTTGAAACCTCCCAGAGCCCTGCCCAGCCCTCACGGTCATCCTGGGGGTCTGTATGGCACCAGAGCCCTTGCCTGGCCTGCACAGTGATCCTCTGGGTCTGCTGAGCCCCGCTGAGTGCAAGGAAAGGCAGCTCTGTCCAGCTTGCCCTGGCACATGGATCATGGACAGTCCCCTCTGTTTCCCTCTTCCATACCCAAGCTCTGGCCACCCCTGAGGGCTCAGGGATTTCCTGGGCCTCAGAATCCCTTGTGGGGCTGGAAATGCCCTGATGCTGCTCACCTAGACACGAAGACCTACAGCCAGGCGTTTCTGGCGGAGAAGCACCAGAGGAACCTGGGGAGAAAGGGAGGGTTAGGGACACGCTTGGGTGCACTGGGGTGTACTGGCAGGCAGGGAAAAGCGATGAGCAATGGGGTCCTTGGAGAAGGTGCTTTCAGGGAGAAATGGGGTACAAGAATTTGCATGGTGGTACACAGAAAGCAATGGGGGTCCTGGGGAAGGGGTCACCTGGCTGCATGGCCATGTATTGGGGCATCCTGGGGTGCTTTGGGTTGTAATGGGATGGATGGGAGTGCAAAGGGGACCCAGGGGAAGGGGGCCTCCCTGGAAAAACACTGGAGTGTTGTGGCCGTGAGGGGGGAGCATCTGGGGACAGCAGAACTCATGATACCTACCTCAGGCTTCTTCCCTTCCTCTATTTCGAGTTCCCCCTGTAGAGAGACCACAAAACCTCACTGGTCACTGGTATGTCCCCAGTACCAGCAAGGGACCAGCAAGGGATGGGAGGCGTAAACTGCCATCTAGTTCCCCAGATTGGTTGCCCTCTAAGTCCACCCCAATACTCACACTCAGGCCATAATCTCCACTTTCTTCTAAGACTGCCTGGGAAAGAGAGCAAAGAGCTTGTCTGGATTGGACCTCGGTGGGGCTTTGTGTGGGGCACAGGTGTCCCCAGCCTCCCCAGGCCCACAGCTTCCCTCTGGTCTGAGCAGGAAGATCCCTTCTGCTCCCCCCCACCCCATTACTCCAAGTTTCACCTGGGATACCTGTTCATGCAGTGACCAGGGGTGGGGACAGAGGTAAGGACAGCCTGGAGAACTAGGGGTCTCCAAAGGGGATGGGGTGACTGGGACCCAAAGATAGGGCACTGGCGTGAACTAGCCAGGCTGATAGCATTGAAGGGACAGGACCGTGTGGGATGTTAATGTGGGGTATAGGAATTCAGGTGCAGAGGATAGGGGGACTTCAAGTGTGGTGGTTGGTAGAGGCAGAAGGCCGACTGCAGAGGACCAAAGTGAGGGGACTGGGAGAGTGTTTGGGAGCTGGGGTTCAAGGAAGTGGCTTTGGGGACATTACCACAGTGGACAGGATGAAAGGTAAAGGACTGAGGGGGGCGACGTCCCAAAGGCATTGGGAACGATCAAAGGGAGGGCATCTGGGGACCCTAGGTAGGACACAGAGGAGATCCCAGGGAGGGGATGCCTGAGGGGACCAAAAGGATGAAGGGGCCCAAAAGGGAGGGGTGTGGGGGCATCGAGAAAAGAAACCGTTTGGGGCCCTCCGAGCGAGGAGATAGATCCGACCATGCAGTGAAGAAGCTGGGCTCTGGGTATCAGGAGCTATACTGCTGGGAAGCTTGGGAACAGACAGAACTGTGGAAGGCAGAAAGCTGCATCGCCTGGGGCTTCTCCCTTTCCTCTTGCTTGGGAAAGGGAGAAGCCAACTCAAGGGGTTTCGTGCTCACCACTGTGATTTCATCCTGCAGGGGAGCTGATGTCTTGCAGCCAACACCTGTTCCCAGCCTTGAGCCCCTCCATGAGGCACTGGGGACTCACCTGAGCATCTGCTGGGGTGCACAGCAGGATGGTGAAGAGCAGGGCCATGCTGAGCACTGCGACCTTCATGTTTCTCTGCGGTGTGGTGAGTCCTGGATGAGGCTGGAGAAGGTGAGGGGCAGATTTATCCCTCCCAGAACTCCTCCTTTGCCCCCAGGGCAAAGCCAGACTTGGCAGAGACACCAGCCCTGGCAGCAAGCCCGGCCTAGGCGCAGTCACCCCTGCCTCCAGCATGGCTTCAGCCACCTTTGCCGGCATCAGTCCAGCTTCCTGCACGAGGCAGCTGGACATGCAAGTGCCCAGGCATCTGGGGGTGGTGAAGGGGAACAGACAAAGGACCCCTGACAGCCAGACATCCTACAGTGTCTGCCCACTGCTCCAACACAAAAGCACCCTCCAACAGCCCCCCAAAGCCGGATCCCCCTATCTCCCAGTGCCCCTCACCTCCCAGCACTACCATCTCCCAGTACCGCCTACCTCCCAGGACTGTCCTTCCCCCCAGGACTCCCCCAGGGATGATGCTAGCCTCAGACCAGGGGTCTCTAAGCAGAACTGTCCCTGCCCCCTCTCCATCCCTTGGGTAAACAGGGGGCTGGGAATGACCCCTCTTCCTGGGGCATCAAGGATCCCAGCATTAGGGAACACTGGGAGGTGGGAGGACAGCTGCGGTGTACTGGCAGGTGGGGTACTGCCGGGTGACTGCGACCTTCAGTCACGGGAGGCAATGGGGAGCACTGGTGAGTGCTGGGCACTGGGAGATGAGGGTTCGGCTTGAAAGCGTGCTGGGGTGGTCCCGATGCCCAGCTCCAGCCCACCCCATTTCCCACACACTGCAGGCCCCAGCCTGGTCTGGTCCCCAGCCACAGCCTCCCCAGTGCAGAGAACAGAGCAGAATATCCCCTGCCCTGGCCACCAGCCTGCCACTGCCTGGGGCCACCATACCCACCCCGATCACTGGAGTCCCACTCTGCAGAGCTGCCTCCAGATGGGGGGTCACAATGACTTTGTCCCCAACAAGGCTCTGGCTCCAGCCACGTCCCTGGGTGGCACTCAGACACTGGTCACCCAAGGCCCGTGTCCCCAAGGCATGTCCCTTCAATGCCCTCATCCTTGGCCAGGCCAGCTCTGTCCCCGAGCAGGATGTGGCCATCCAGAGGGACACCAAGAAGCAGGCGCTTGTCCTCAGGCAGCCACTTGGAGCTAATTGCAGGAACAAGAGAGCTCTCATGGCAACAGGAGAGATGTTTGTTCTTGTCATCCCTCCTCTGTGTGTGTGTGGCTGATAAGCTGTATTTGCCCAGGGCCAGTGGCACAGGAACCTGTCAGCAAGAGCATGTTGTTGCTTCCAGCATGTTCTGCAAGTTGCCGCTTCATGAGAATGCATAATGGGGGGCTGAGGGGGAACCTGGAGAGGTTAAGCCAGAGTGGCAGAGCCCACCAAGGAGGGCAGTGAAAGAGAGGGGCACCCTGGCCATGAGGCTGCTCCCCTGGGACTGCCCTCACCTCTGGGCTCCAGCCTGTCCCAGGGGAGTGAGGAGCCCCAGTGAGGGTGAGTGTACGGGGTGCCCTAGGTCTGCTCCTCCCTGGTGCCCCCAGCACTGCCCTCCTTGGTGGGAAGGCCGTGGCTCGAGGGTGTGCATGGCTGAGGATGACTGGCTGTCGTCATTCCATGTCTGTGCCTCAGCCAAAACCCTGCAAGGTGAGGACGAAGGGAGAGGAGCAGCGTGAGCAAGGCACAGAGCTCTGACAGCATCATGTCACTTGACTGGAGCTAAACACTGCCCTGTGAATGCAGCACAGCCCTTCCCTGCATGCTCTCTCCCAGGGCTGTGTCCCCCGCAGGAACAGGGCTTTCCCCAAGGACACAGCCCACCTCAGCACTCCCCTTTGCAGTGCACACAGGTGGCTTCTCTGAAGGGTGTAGCCAGAAAGGCAGATGCTCTGCGTGACCTTTGCCATGGGGTAAATACCACAGAGGAGTCTCCCAAAACACCAACAGTTAAGGAGAGAGAATGACGAATTACGCTCTGAAAGAATCACAGAATCTTAGAAGTCAGGGACCTCTTTGAATAGGAACCTGGAGGTGTTATGGGATGTGCTCTGGTGGCCAAGCTTGTGCTCACTGCTTGGGGGAGCCACGGAGAAAAGGCTGAGTGGGAGGAGGGCTCAGGACTCACCCTGCTCCCCTGGGACAAGCCCTGTCTCAAAGGGTCTCCCAGAGCTGCCCTGGGACAGGACCTTCCCTCAACCCTCAGGTGTCACGCAGCACGCAGGAGCACACAGAGAGGGGCTGTCCCTGGCGGGGACAGGAAGAACTGGTGAGATGAAGCTCCTCTCTTGGGCCCAGGACCTTGCTGCTCTCCCCACACACCCCAGCGCAGGGGTCAGCCCTGGGTGGGGCAGTAAGGGGGAAAAGCCTGGCGGATGTGCCCCATGGAGGGGACTCGCTGAACATGGGCAACCGAACCTTGCCTGCTTCTTCCATGCTGAGCTGTAACCGATCTCCTCATACACGGCCTCAGGGAAGGGCTCCCAAGCTCTCCCAGAGCATCTGGACAGTGGCGGAACTGTCCCAGAACAGGCAGAGAGGGGACAGGAACCCACTCTGCTCCCCCAGCTTTGGTCCTTTGGGCATTGCCTTAGCAGAGGGAAGTGACAAAGTCCCACAGTGTGCAGCCGAGAACTGGGAAACCCTCTGGCCCAGGCAGCTGCTGCCATTGTGGACGCAAGCTGTGCTGCCCAGGAGGGTCCCGTCATGCAGGGGTTGGCAGATGGACACAGAGTGGTTGTAGGGCATGATGGTGAGAAGATAAAACTCGTCTGTGTTTGAGGAGAGAAAGAAAAAGACCTGGGCAGCACATCCCAGGAAGAAGATGGCCCTGGTGTTCCAGAGGGAACTGGCAATCGGTTTAGTGACAGTGGTGGACATGGGGCGCAGGTCCAGCAGGGGAGGTCGAGGAGGAAGAAGTACATGGGGGTGTGGAGGCACTGGTTGCAGGCTGTGGTGGTGAGGATGAGTTCGTTGCCCAGGAGCACAGCCAGGTAGATGCCGAGGAAGAGTCAGGCATGCAAGAGCTGCAGCTCCCACGTGTCTGCAAATGGCAGGCGGAGGAAGCGGGTGACGGAGCTGCCACTGGACATTTGCTGCCTCTTGTTATGGGGGCTTTCCAAAAGGGAAAAGACAGTGGCAATTTAGGGGAGAATTCTCTGAGTGAAACCTAATGCATTTCTCACAGAACACCCTGAAACTGCCTCTTCTCTGGTTTCAGGAAGACTTTTGGCAGGTCCCTTCCATGAGCTCTGGTTGCTGCAGGCTGAGGGTGTCAGTGGAAGGAGGGGGCTCTGCTGGGGGCTCTGGCAGAGCCAGTCCTTCCCTCCAGCAGTAAGGAAATAGGAACATGGCGGGAGCGCCTATGGGGGTGTTGTGTCAGATGAAATTCAGACGAGATATCAAAGAGCTGTTCAGAAGATCTCATCTGTCCATCAGCTTTGGTCTCAGCTGTCCTGTGCTGGGTCTTTCAGCAGGAAGATGACTTCCCCCAGACTGCTCCAGCACACAGCCCCTGGGGTGCAGGGACCCTGCTTGGAAGGACAACCCTGGGTACCCCTGGCTGCACACCCCTGAAACCATCCCCGGGAGAAGGCAGCCATCACACACACCCCTTTGATGGTGCACTGGGGAACCCGGTGCTTCTCCAGCCCCTCTACTGGGAAATTAAAAGGGGGAGCTCACAAGCCCCTGGCAGCCCCAAGGAGCTGTCCCAAGGATTGTTGGTGACCCACATCCGCTGCCTGCAGGCTGCCCTGTAGCCATGTCAGCGGGTGCTCCTACCCATCCCCCAGTGGTCCTTCCTGCACACCCTACTTTGGAGACAGATCTTCTACACCACTCTGATCTGACAAACCATTTATCCCTCCTCCCTCTTTTTTATTTGTGTTCTTTTCCTTCTCTGGTTTCAGTTGAGGTTTTCTGGTTTTGCCATCTTTCCATGAACCTGCACTCGATAAATGCAGGTGTAGGCTGTGTTTCCCCAGTTGCTCTTCACGGTAAGTTTGATGTGTAAAAAGGCTCTCTGTGTGTTCTGTGAAGAGAGTGACAAGGAAACTGAGGCGTTAAGTGTGACGGTGCCGTTGACGTTTCTGCCCCTGCCAGCCCTGCTCCTGCTCAGGAACAAGCTTCCAAAAGTGGGTCGGAGTGGCTGTAGGCACCCGAGGCTCCCTGCTGGCAGCGGGGCTCCTGCAGAGACTGGAGGCATGGGAAGGGAGAAGGCACCCTCTGCAGCCTGGCCTGCTGGGGACTGCAGCTCCCTTCCCTTCGCCCCTTTCCCTCTGCAGCTTGCTCCGTGTTGACAGAGAGGCTGGGGAGGTCCTATGCGTGAGACAGGTGGTGTGAAACCCCATGAAGCTCCCGCTATCCTCTCTGCCTGCCTTCCTGCTGGCAGGTGTGAGGGCACCAGGAGAAAAGGGGCGTGTTGTGCTGGGAGCAAAGGACACTGTCCAGCCTGTCAGCAGGCCACAGGGTGGAGCGACAATGCTGCCTGGCAGCTTTCCCCACCAGGCATCTCTATTTCTCCTGGCACGAAGATGTTGCTTTGGTGGAGAGGCCCTGTGTGCAGCTGGCTCCGCTGAAGGCAGCAGCTGCAGCCAGGGCTCTCTCAGGACTGAAGCTCCCACGGGAACAACCCTGCCCCTGCAAAGCTGTTGCTGCTACCACCACCGCAGGCTACTCAGCCCTCCCAGCTCCACCACACCTCCCCGGCAGTGGTCCGGGCCCCTGTGCCAGGGGAGAGAGCATTCACGCTCTTCCTGCCACGGACTTGCAGGCACTCCTGGTTTTCTCCTGGGCATCTTGCCCTCCTGCGTGGACCGTACCTTCAGAGGGAAGGTTTGAATGGCCTCTTTTGCCACGTCGTACACGAACATCCCAAGGAGAGTTTCCTCTTCTCTGTCCACATTCACTCCCTCGAGGGAAAAGCACAAGGAGGAAGGAGAGAAGCTCAGGCTTGTTCCAACAAAGAGGATGTTTGTGTGTGCTGGATCGGCACATGCTGCGTGGGCTGTTATCTACTCAGCCTCTCCTGGGGCTCTAGCAGCAGTTAAGCACTGTCTCCACCTTGTGTTTTCTTCAAGGTGCTCTCACCAGAACGAGTCCTGAGAGGGATGGAACCTCTAGACCCCCTGAAGTATCCTGCAAGTGCGCTGCAGGGCTTAGGAGAAAGCAGGACACGAACCTCCAAGGATGCACAAAGCAAGCAAGTTCCAGTCACAGCTTTCCCCCAGGGCCACATGCCAGCCAGCAGCACCCAGCAGAGACTTACAAAGACAGCGATGTCTCGGGGGGCACTGAGGACGGTCCCAGATGGAGAGACCTCTTTGTAGATGTGCTGCACGCTGAGAGCAGTCAGATGAACTCGTGCTGGCAACCTGATGACCACCTGGCCCTGGTGCCCTTGTAAAGGCCAGCACTTTCCTGGCGAAATATCCGGCTGCAATCAGAATGTGAGAGCAATGAAAGGTGAGCCCACGTTCAGTTCAACACAGCTGCTCATGTAGCTTGAAGCACAGGTGCTGGTGTGTCTGGGGGGTCTATTCCAGCTTGAAAATGAGGCACGTCTGGGGAAATGGGCAAACGCAGCAGCCTCTCGGTATTACGGAAAAAGGAGAATCCCTGTTACTAAGCCAACCTAGTCCGGGCCTTACAGATACACCTCTGTGCCCAGTGGCTCTGCAGAGGACCCCCTGCCTCCCACCCCAAAAAGGTACTGTTAGGGGTGAGTATGGAAATGAGGTCACCAGGGAGAAAGTCGTTCACCCAGCCGTGACGGAGGACTGTGGGCAAGATGCAGCAGCTGAGCTCTGTTCCCCTCCTGAGGGGAACCACTGCTTTCTAGCAAGCCCAGCCCTGAGTTCAAGCTTTGGTTTCAGGCAACAGATCAGCACTGTGGGCTTGAGCATCACCACTGGACTGAGAGGACAACCCCTAAGGTCAGTCCCCAGCTCCACAGGAAGGAAACATGCACCGGTGATTTCTGCTACAATACCTGCAAAATCAGATCAGGAGAGTTGGGAGCGTGGAAGAACCGTGAAAGCCTGCAGACCCAATTCTCTTTGCAGTCATAAGTCTTTGAAGTTCTCTGCATGTCAATGATGGCACCTGTAAGGAAGGGAGAGCAGGTGACTGCAAGAGGCCACAGAGTAGGACCCCGTGCTCAGACCCTCTTTCTGATGCTGCTGGACAGCTCCGTGTCTGTCAGTCCTCTCCTCATCTCCATGCTGGTAGGGGTGCCAGCTGCGCAGGACGGCAGCACCCGTACGCCTGGTGTCTGCTCCTCTCAGCACCACAAGTAGAAGGTCTGAGGGTGCCGGTGAATGACAGCAGACCAAAGCTGAGGGCTTGCTGTGTGGGCAATAAAGGATGAGCCATCCGTTCCCTTTCCAAATGCATTGATGAGGAAAGGAGCCCCTCCATCAGCCCTGGAATGTGTGTGGGGCAGTGCCAGAGGCACCTGCGCAGAGGTGGCACCAGGAGGGAATCCAAGAGAGCCACTGCCACAGACTTGCTCTCGGATCTCATGAAGCTCCCCTGCTTTCAGCTCCCCTGCTTTGGAGAGCAGCACCTGCAGGACATCCTCCTTTGGGGAGTGCTACAGACAAGTGCATGGCAAGGAGAATGGGCTGCTGTGTCCATACCAGCACTCTTCAGGGCCCAGTCAGATCTTTCGACGTAGATTTCCGAAGCCAGCTCCAGCGCTGCCTGGTTCACCTCCTGACTCTCCTGGGAAAGACGCAAACAAGCACAGAAAACGAGCACATCAGCAGGCAGTTCAGCATGGCTGCCAGCACCCAGAAAGGCAAAGGGTCAGTGTCAGAAACACAAGGCACGCCTCGTCCAGTAAGCTCAGAGCCTGCAGCTGACGTGAGTCACGAGCACAGTATCTGCGGCCACGACCATGGTGTCCTCACTCCCTTTGTCCCACCTTCCTTGCTCAGGCCATGCCCACGATGGCTGGCCATGGGAGAGGGCCTGAGTCTCACTGCTGCTCAGGGCCCAGCCACAGCAGCCGGAGGTGCCCGTGCCAAGGGAAGGCTGTTGGAAGACCCGCATTGCCTAAAGCACCAGTTAACCTGGGCCCAGAGAAGGGCCTGGGCAGTGCCACAGCTCACCCAGCAATCCCCTGGCAAAGGCTGGCTTGCTGCGGCCAGCAGGCTGAGCCCACTACTAATCCCAAGGAGTGCTTCCTCAGGGCTTCTGCCCAGCCAAGCCTTCTTCTCCAAAATGCAGGGTTACCTTCTTCAAACTGCTTATCTCCACCTCCAGATGAGCCATCTCCTCCAGCAGAAGCTGCAACTTTTGGGTTTGCTCTGTCAAAGAGGTGTGCAAATTCCTGCAGGAACAGGAAAGCAGATGTTGTCAGAGAGCAGCCCATTCCCTTGGGAGCGTCTGAGCTCAGCAAGGAGCAGAGACACAGGGGCTTTCTGCTTTGTGAATGCTTCCCTTCCTCCCCAGGCTGAAAGAAAGGCAATGGCCAGAGGGAAGTACGGGAACCGTGGCTGTTAGAAAAATGGGTGCAGGTAGCACGAGGCTGTACTGGGTTCAGCTGTAGCAGTCATTTTTCTCCTTCTCAGTAGCTGGTGCAGCACTGTGCTTTTGACTTTCAGCCTGGGAACAGCGCTGATAACACCGATGTTTTTAGTTGGTGCTCAGTCATGTTTACTCTGACCAAGGACTTTGTGAGTCTCACACTTTGCCAGGGAGGAGGGGAAGCCGGGAAGAAGCAGAGACAGGACACCTGACCCAAACTAGCCAAAGAGGTATTCCATACCACAGCACTTCATGCCCACTATAGAAGCCCGGAGCAGTTACCCGGAAGGGCTCGATCACTGCTCTGGTCGGGCTGGGTATCGGTCCGCGGATGGTGAGCGGTTGTATTCTCTTCCCTTGTTATTCCCTTCATCATTATTGTTACTGGTGGTAGCAGCAACGGTTTGTGTTATACCTTAGTTACTGGACTGTTCTTATCTCAGCCCATGGGAGCTACATTCTTTCGATTCTCCTCCCCATCCCTCGGGGAGCACGGGGAGAGAGAAGAGGGGGAGTGAGCGAGAGGCTGCGTGGTGCTGAGTTACCGGCCGGGATTAAACCGTGACAGGTTGGCTGATGCTTCTGTACAGATCAATTCCAGCCCAGGAAACATCTCTTACCTCAGCATCTTTGTTTCTGCTGCAGATGCCCATGTCAGATCCTGAAAGGGAAAAACGCTCTGTTAGAGTATCCACCCCCAGAGCTGCTGGGGCTTCCCAGGAGAGGCTTCCCTAGGAAGCCCCAGCAAAAGCTGCTGCTTCTTTGGGTCACTCTGTGTGCACACAGAGAAGCCCATGATTTAGCCAGCCACTGTCAGCACTGCTCCCTTGCAGGAGCTGCCTGTCCCAAAGGGTCACCAACCTCTCTCTGTGCCTCTGCCCGCATTGTCCACACTGGCAGGGAGGTCCCACAGTAAACACCAGCTGCAATACACATCACCAAGAGACAGTTACTTGACCTGGGTTGCTAGTGATCCCTGCAGCACCGTGGTCTCCTCCTGGTTGCCTTGTGGCTGGGGCAGCAGGTAAGCCGAGGAGGTGGGGAACATGAGGTGCAGAGAGAGGACGTGCCTCTGACAGGAAGCCATCACCACAGGCTTCAGGGCACTGTGTAGCCACGATCTTCAGGTGTGCTCGGTGACCCAGAGCTATTCCCCATTTCCCCTTACTGCTTCTGTGAGCCCCAAGACCAGGCTGCATCAGCCAGGAGAGGTATTAGGAGGGGCATCAGTCACCCTGCACAGCCCCTCTGGGTATCCCCCCGTTCAGGCTTGGAAATACATACTCCCTTCTCTCGCAGGCTTGCAGACTAAGCAAACCCTTTGGTTCTGTGGCCAGTGCAGCAGCATGGCTGGGAGGCTACCAGTCTTACTGGTAGCTGAAAAGCAAGTCCTTGTCAAGGACGCACTCCAGAAACACTTGGACCCTGCGAGTTTCCACACGTATGGGCCAAAAAGAAAAGCTGGCATCCAGCACAACCAGGCTGTTACTCTCAAATGTTTGCTCAGGCAGACTCACCAAGAACCATCGGAAGCAAGAAGATAATGAATTTCAAGCACCTCTTCTTGTGCACGGCCATCTTTTGCCTGAAAAAGGAGGGTGTCCTATATCTGTCAATGAGCCAGGTTTTGAGCAAAGCAGCGGCATTACCACTTCCAGGCAGGAAAGCCACTGTTTTGGAAGCCTGCTGCTGACAGACAGCTGCCAGGGAAGCGCCCAGAAGGAACACTTTCTGTCCACACCTTTCAAAACTGCCAGCAGCTCTTCCCCAAAAGAACTTCCAGGACTCACTACTCCCAGAAAGTAAAGAGGTTGAGCAAATCAAGACTGTTGGCTCTGCACCCCTGCATCTGGCTACACAGCAGTTTGTCCTACCATGACCAAAATCTGGGCCTCTGGCGAATGTGTGGCAGTGAGACCGCCCAGGGGCTTTACTCTTGGCTCTCCCTGAGAATGGCCACAAGACGAGCAGTGCTCGTGAGAGTGGGAAGCTGGCTGAGGAACACCCCTTGCTCTCCCCTTTGCTTGCACCGGCCCTCAGACGTCTTCTTGCTCCCCGTATCCAACACAGAAACATGTAGTTACATACATATTCCTCTCCCCATCTTTGCTTTACAGCAAAGATGCAGCCTGCAGTGGAGGAAGAGCAAGAAGTTGGCGGCGGCAGCAGCAGCCCCCACTGCTTGAAGCACAGCCGGCAGCACAGCCCAGTTCTCACCCCCTCCCTCCCTGCACCCTGACCCCTGCAGCATGAGGCTACCGCCTCCCCAAAAGCCCAACAGCAGAAACAGGTAGTACATACACAGTGAAGATGCACATGATCAGCAAGTATCTCCACGGGGATGCAAGGATACTTGCTGGGCGGCAAACAAGGCTGAAGACCGTCCCTGGGCAAAGAAACCAGAGAAAAGTTAGGCCTCTCTCTTGAGGTCTCTTCTCCAGGATGCTCAGCCAAGAGTGTTTTGGCTCCCTGCAGGGAGGCAAGCACCGAGTCCTAGGCACCACCTCTCTGGGGTGAAGAGCAGGGCAGCCTGCATTTCTCCAGCCACTCGTGACATTTTGCCAGGCTTGTGGCACAGTGCAGCTCTCGGAGCTCACCCCCAAGGACTCTGCAGCAAGAACCAGTGCTGAGCTTACTTGCAAGTACTGTGGCCTTGTCATGACACTTTGGTGGCCCTCGAGCGGATGAGCTGGGATTGGACTGAGAAATGCGTTTCGTCAGCTCCACCTCTGTGAAAAGGCTCCTGTGGGAGGAAGAGAAAAAGATGCCAATTGCTCGCAGCGCTCACGCTGTGAGGACCAAGGCCCTTGCCAGATCTAAGCCTGTGGAAGGCTCCCAAGAGATGTTCCAGCTGCAGCAAGAGAGGACAGCACAGCTGGGCTGCTTCCAGGGGCCCCCTCTCTCCTTTCCCCAGCCTTTGCTTTACAGGCCTGCAGTGGAGGAAGAGGAAAAAGCTGGTGGCAGCAGCAGCAGTCTCCACCACTGGAAGCGCACCCTGATAATACATCTAAAACCGCTCCTACAATGCTCAATTGTTTTAAGTGACTCGAGGCTTGCAAACTCAGCTAAAAGTAGCCCATTCATACCATGGAAACACATTATAATATATACATGTGCTTCACAGAGAACCAGCTCTTGCAGGCAATCAAGAAGGACATCTGACACTGCGGTGTGGAGGATTGCTACAGCGAGAAAAAGATGAACTATCACATCTTCATCATCCTCCGTGTGACCTTTGGATAACCCGAGGAAGACAAGAGAGAAGTAACAACCCCTACGACCGCCAGAGCGAGCTACCATGCATGCTCTAGTAGGTTGCAACCTACGTCAGTTAATTCTGGGAAGAAATTATGCACAAGGTTCCTGGGAATTATAACGTATATGAATGAGATGAATTCTCATAAGCAAGAAATCTGTAAGAATCGACATGCACGTTTGGTGGAGCAATTCCCCCATGCATCGGGTGCCATAATAAATAATGCCTGCTTCTTAATGCTACATTTGATGAGAAAAATGAGCACGAGCCGGCTTCAGTGCGCGCTCACAGCCCAAAAAGCCAACCGTATCCTGGCCTGCATCAAGAGGAGCGCGACCAGCAGGTAGAAGGAGGTGATCCTGCCCCTCTCCTCTGCTCTCATGAGACCTCCCTTGGAGTATTGTGTGCAGTTCTGGTGTCCTCAACATAAAAAGGACATGGAACTGTTGGCACAAGTCCAGAGGAGGGCCACGAGGATGGTCAGGGGATTGGAGCACCTCCTGTATGAAGACAGGCTGAGAAAGTTGGGGCTGTTCAGCCTGGAGAAGAGAAGGCTGCGTGGAGACCTCAGAGCAGCCTTCCAGTATCTGAAGGGGGCCTACAAGGATGCTGGGGAGGGACTCTTCATCAGGGACTGTAGTGAGGGGACAAGGGGTAACAGGTTCAAACTTAAATAGGGGAAGCTTAGGTTATATGTAGGGAGAAAGTGCTTTACTGTGAGGGTGGTGAGGCACTGGAATGGGTTGCCCACGGAAGTTGTGAAGGCTCCATCCCCGGCAATGTCCAAGGCCAGGCTGAATGGAGTGTTGGGTGATGTGATTTAGGGCAGGATGTCCCTGCCCATGGCAGGGATGCTGGAACGAGATGATCTTAAGGTCCTTTCCAGCCCTAACTGTTCTAGGATTCTATGGCTGGTGTTAAGGAGTCTTATTCTACCGACTTTCGGTGACGCCGCAGCACAGCCTGATTCTCATCCCCTCCCTCCGTGTTCCCTGCCCCAACATGCCTCTCAGCAGCTCCTCTCAGTGGCTGTTCACACAAGGGGCACGGACTGCTGCCCCAACCACTATCCCGCACCTCTTTCCTGGGGCTGAGCTCTCCTCCCCATGCAGCCTCCCTCTGTCAGTCAGGCGGGTCCCAGGAGACCAACCTGAGGTGCCAGGGGCTGGGACCCCCCTCCCCGGGGCAAAGCTGGGCCCCAGCCCTCACAGTATAAGGAAGCCCCTGCTGCACACTGCCTTTTGGCTGGGAGAGCAAGCCATGCTTTCAGCCAAGGCCCACCAGAAGGGGGCTTGGCAATGCACAGGGCTGTTGTGCAGAAGTGGCTGTCAGCTTCCCCATGCTGATCCATGACCTGCTGGCTGTATTAGGCCATGTCCCAGCTACCGTCCTAACCTGATGCCCCAGGCACGAGCGGCCAACTTCGTACCTAGTCGCCTGGCGGTGGCTCTGCCCTGCAGTCTCTCCTACTGACTGCTGGTCAGTCTCGCTCTCAAAGGAGACGTTTAAGGCCCCTTGGCCTCTTTTCCGTGATGCCTTTCTCCTTTCCATCTCTGGGCAAAGGCAGCCTCCCTGCTCAGCTCTTCCTCCTAAGCCTCAGCAATCTGGGCTCCTCAGGCAAAACCAGCTCCAGCAGCAGCTCCGCGCTGCCCGTCCACAGGAGTGTCCCTGCTCAGGGCAACAGTCACGCGCAGCTGTGGGCTCTCTCCCTGTCCCACCACGCTGTATGGGTGCCCAGTTCTATGATGTCACAGTGGGGCTGAGCAGGGCTCCCTCTGGGCTCCCGTGGGGCAACATGGAAGTTGCCTGCTCCTTAGGAACAACTTGCAAATAGCTTCATTTGACTTGGCTTTCACAAAGTGGCTTGTGCTTGCCGTAGGATTGTTAGAAACTTAAAAATGCTTCTTGTAAAGGCTCAGCTTAGACACAACAGTGAAGCATCTCTTTATTTCAAGTTTTTGCAAAAACAGGCCTTGTAGTAAGGAGGCACACCCTGGTCACAAGGCTTTTATGACCTTTTGATGGCCCACCTCCGACCGCAGAGTCCCTCCCTTGTTTCCCTATTGGCTAGGTACTCCAAGGTTTACAGCCTATCTGAAGTGCCTAAGTTACCCACACCAAGTCCACCCCCGTGTACAGAGTGCATTACTTCCTTTGAGAGCTCACTACCCTCCCACCCCCGACCCCGCCTCGCCAACCTGCTTGTGTGGGATGGCTTCCCTACACTGTAAGCACTAACCCAGCTCCTGCCAAAGTTTTCACGCCTTAACCGCCATCTTTCGGCTAACTGCAAAAACAAGACTTTAATACTTTTTACAAGATTATTGAGAAAAGAAACTGATGCACGGAATGAGACCCTACAACTCAAAGGGAGTTATAAAGCAGGTATGTTTATCATGGCGCCGGCTGCAAGGGGGGTCACTCCTGACTCGCACACCGAGGGGTTAAGCAAGCAGATGTTTATTACACACAAACATGCATATTCATTTGTGATAAGCACATAAATGTACCGGCTTTGGCAAATCATAGGTGTTGCTATGTGGATGTAACTGTATGAGTTCGCAGTAACAGAAACAAATCTCACTAAATGTGAGTTATATGGAAGTGATTCGTGTCAACAACTCAGAAGTCCTAGTAATTATTGTACTTTGTGTGGAACAATGATTTTTTGTGATTATTGTACTTAACGCAAAGAATATGATGAAAATCTCTGTCAATGCCATTGTGAAGTGGGGAAAGAAGGAACGGAATAATCCCCTTGGTTAACTGTATTATTGTGAAAGGATTATGCTTTGTTAAAGTTGCTTAAATGCTCTGAGGGAGAAAAAGGGGGGCGGTTGGGTAAAAGTTATATCCTGTTACAAAACGTTGTGAAACCTATACATTGAACAAATGAGCATATAGGAGATGGAGGTTAAGATAGTGGTTAGGCTGGTGACAGACGCTTCTCGAAACTTCTCAAAACTCCTCGACAATGTTTCTTCACCCGGAGACGAGACCCCAGCAACAAAAGGGAAGCAAGAAGATTGACAAGAGCATTACGGGAAGGAACCTGTAGAGGGGAAGCATCCATATTTGCATATATAAGTACACACTTCTTGCCTGGGACATGGAAAGAACTGACAGCACAATTTTGAGTAATGATGCTCTACACTGTTTATCTAATTCACATTGATATTTTCCTCAAAACAGAAGCTCAATGTCTTACAGGGTTCAGAACATAACTTTTTTGGTTAATTTTCAACTAACGGATTTTGCAGGAATTCATCGAGGATTCATGCACAGAGAGACTAGAAATGACTGAGACGGCTGTAGGAGAAATACAGTGTTCTAAATTATCTAGCTTCTGCTTGGCATTTACAGTGAATGCTGAGTATTGAGGCAGCTGACAGAAAAACAAAGAAAAAGGCAGGGGGAGAGATTGCATCCCCCTCCTACAGAAACTGGAGTTGTACATGCGTAGTTTCAGCCACGACCGCTCTTCAGCAAAAACAAAACAACTCTGTGTGCATCTGATTGCAAATAGGATCAAAAATAATAAGGGCACAATCACATCCAAGAACATAGATCTAGCCCACTGCATAATCACAACCTGAAATCAAACCTGACATTTGAAATCACTGCTAATATTTACTGAAGGGCTTCTTTTAGGTTCTTTGTTTACCATGGGGGTTGGCACGATACCAGTCATTACAGACACTACTCATGCCACACCGCTTTTCTGGGTTTCCTGCTTGTTGAACATTCCTTCATACTATGTAATGAAACAAGAGAAAAAATTAATCCAGCCTACTACGCCAGGAATTTTCTCATCATGTGGTAAAGAGTCATGCTTAGAATCTTACAGCCGCAGCAGCAAGTGCTGTGTATCCATGTTTGTCAGCTATGTCTGGATGAGCAAGCCCGTTCCTCAGAATCGCAGAGACCCCATCATAGTCTCCTCTTGCTGCCTTCTTAATTAGCTGCTCCGAGGCAAGTTCTCTGGGGCCTGAAGGCCCATAAGCATTGCGGGCTCCACTGAGAATGAGGTTGACATCTGAATTGAACTCCACTTGACAGCGCCTAGAAAAGGAGAGAAAAGCACAGCACATTTAAGCAGCTAGGTACTCTTGGACCACTACTGCAGCTAAAGAAAATGCATCAAGAATAAAATATGCTGGTCCGCAAGATGGGAAAATAAGGCCAGCTATCATTTTAAGAGCTATTTTAGATAGTGTGAGCTTGCTTATATTAATGGGGTGCTGGCAGTAGCATATAGATTTTATCTAGACAAGTTAAAAGTATTTTAGTAGATGTTTGATGGACGGATAAGAAAAAATCTAACTACCATGTGTTTTTATGACCCAATTTATCATGCACAGTCATGACATTTGTTTATGATCTAATCTTCATCACCTGCTTTAACTATGACTATAAAATATACGTATGTAGCTTGTGTTCCTATCAGAAAAGCAAACAAGGAAATCCTCCGTGGGCTCAAAAAGCATCTGCACATACAAGTACCAAGCTACATAAAAACTAATGTGCAGTTGGCAGTTCTACTAGCTGTCGACCTTTTTTGTTACAGCGTATTTTGAATAGCCTTGAAGAAGAACAAGAGTCAAGACAACCACAAAGAGTTATCAATATCCATATTTTCAGTACTTTTGAAAACCTGGCGCTATGCTTCCCCATATTTTTATTTCTATGCCAGACTACACTCTCCGGACAGCGAAGGTCAGAACAGGTCTCTACAGCCCTTGACTCCCAATTCTTTTCAAAACTGGACTTCCAGAAACCCTGACTTGTTAATGAGTAATGGGATTATTTTTCTAGGTGTGACCAGGATAAACCCAATGTTTAACTTAAAGGAATAAAATCTGTAAATTGAGAGATGAATATGTTATTTGCTTCCTTTTTTAACAAAAAACAACCCTTATTGGCAACTTGTAATCTCAAGGCCACAAAACCCAATCTGGAGTGCAGCTTTTATCCTGCAACGTAAATTTGAAAACAACAAACACCCATGGGTAGTAATTGTTAAAAATCCACACATAATAAACAAATCATCAGCAGTTACCTGTGCTTATGCACATGCATCTACCTTCTAACCAAATTACACCCAAATTACATACGTTAGATACGTGAACAAGAAACTTTTCCAGGCAGCACTGGTGAGGCTGCACCTCAAATACTGTGTTCAGTTTCAGGCCTCTCACTACAAAAAAGGCATTGAAGTGCTGGAGCTGGTCCAGAGAATGGCAATGGAGCTGGTGAAAGGCCTGGAGCACAAGAGTGATGAGGAACTGGGGGTGTTTAGCCTGGAGAAAAGGAGGCTCAGGGGAGACCTTACCACTCTCTACAACCACCTGAAAGAAGGCTGTAGTGAGGTGGGGGTTGGTGTCTTTTCCCAAGTAGAAAGAGAAAATGGCCTCAAGTTGCACCACAGGAGGTTTAGTCCGGATATTAGGAAACATTTCTTCCCTGAAAGGGCGGTCAGGTCTTGGAACAGGCTGCCCAGGGAAGTGGTGGAGTCACCATCCTGGAGGTATTTAAAAGGACATGTAGATGTGGCACTTACGGATATGGTTTAGTGGTGGACTTGGCAGTGCTGGGTTAATGGTTGGACTTGATGATCTTAAGGGTCTTTTCCAGCTCAAATGATTCTATTATCATCTCCTTCGGTATTTCCCCATGGGAAAGTTGAGTACAGAAGCTAAGCTGTTGAAATAGCACCCTAACTCATGGGAGATCAAAGCATGACAATTTTGCTCTAAAGAACTAAAATACTAAGGGAGCTACTCGGAAAAAAAAAAAAAAACCAACCAAGAAACACCAAACCAAACCACTTCTGACTTTGAAAGGCACAGGAATTGCAGTATTAGCACAGCAATTTCCCCGTTCCCTGAAATTTTCTGACATCCTTCCATTCCAGCATCCCATAGGCTTCTACACGGCCAAGATAAACAGCTCCTGTGAATTTGGAACCATCAGGCCTGTAGTTAACCCCATTTCTGTGGCGGTGGTCTATGTACAACTTTCCCACATATCTCTGTAATCCACAAAAGAGGACAAGACAAGCAGAATGATACAACTGATAGGACAAAAATAAGTGAAATTGCATTCTTACTGCAGCAGAGCAGGACTAACAAGATGCAGGCAACTGACACATGAAGAGGATGAATCTGTTACACAGTTAAGACTGGGAACAGTCTCAATGTCACTTTAGTTGTGGGCTTCAAAGCCCAGCCAAGATTTTACCAATTTCTCTAGGAGCTCTTCCATCACATAGCAATCAGTAGTCCATACTACTTCAGTAGATGTATCTCAGTGTTCATATTCTCATTGCTAAACGACAGAGGAGAAACCAACATCTATTCAATCATTCAACAGCTGTCCTAAAGACCGGTATGCCAATATACCTTCAGCATTCTGCATTCAAAACAAAAGGTAAAAGTCTTCAACTGCTAGATGCATGTGAAGTGACTGGATTATTAAAACTTTACACACCACTTGCTTTAAAAGTGCTCCAAAACTGCCACTTTAACCCTTCCGGAGAACGCACTGATGAAATTTTGTACCATAGGCAAACAAAGTGCTGGGCTGTATGAAAGTGGCTGATGCGCAGTAAAAAAGTTGTCCATAACCCCCTCTCTTCTGTGAAGAAAACCTTAGCTACCAACCTGCTCATCTGACTGTACATGACTGAAATCTGATCGTCATTGATTTCAGTCACACTTCAAGGTATTCACCACTTTGAAGCAAAACCAAACATTTGGGAAATATTTTATATAAATCAATCAAAAATTGTTAATTAAAAGCAAAAACCACTTAAATAACAATCTCAATTCTTCACTTCTTCTGTTGCATTAAAAATAATCATAAAGTATGCAGCCTTGCCACAGTCTTGGCACTTTGTGGCATAAAAGGAGCGACTGCCCCTGGCTTAAAACAAAAGAACATTATGGTGCTAATAACAGCACTCACAGCAACCATCTACCATCTTCTCTGGGACTGAGGACAGACTGAGTGGTCCGAGGGAGAGAACAGAGGGTGTTATGTGAAACCGTGGAGCTCAGTTTTTATTTTCACAGTGGACGTGTTACCAACCCAGACACGGACTGACAGGAACACCAAGAAGAGCAGTGAGGGCTGATTCCCCAGGTGAACGTGCTCTCAGACATCACACGGATGCTGTGAAAGCTCTTGCCTTACTCAGAATAAGCTCAGACTGAGTTTGGCACCAGTAGAGGGCGAGCAGGGAGAGAAAGCCCAGGGAAGGCGGCATCCGAGCCGCTCTTCTTCCAAGGAGGAAGCAGGGCCTCCTGACCGCCCCTCCCCTGCCCACGGACGGGCAGGGCTCCCAGCGAACACACGCTGGGGGACACGTGGCCACGGCGCATCACCGACAGCCGTCCGGGGCCCGCGGAACGCTCGTACCCGGGTGGCAGAGCGGGGGGCCTCCGGCGGTCTCTCCCCGCAGCCCAGCATCAGCACCCCGCACGTTGCCGGTCCCCGGCCCGCGGGGCAGGCCCTGCCTGGAGCTGTGGCCACAGCTAGCCGCCCTCGCCTCTTCCGTGCCCTTGGCCGCCAGCAGAGCGAAAACTCGCCCCACATCGACGGCCATGGCCGCGCCCCCGACAACACTGCCGACTCCGCCTGGTGGGGTGCGAGGCCCCAGATCACGGCCGGCGCCTTGCCGTGGACACCCCGGCGGCCTCGCCCGGCGCTGGGGCCTAGAGGGAGGCCCGCGTAGCCACCCTGCGCCGCCCCCCCGCGGCAGCACCGTATAGGACAGCAGGCCTGACCGTGAGCCCGGCCCTGCTCACTCCAGCCCTTTGGCCTGCTCTTTCTGCCAGCGCTCGTCGTCTCTTCTGCAGACTCTCGCAGCTCTCCTGGCCGCCTTGCTCAACCTTGCTGTGAAATACGAGCTCACTCCTCTAAACGAGATAACAGGGTTTTATTGAGGGACAGAGTCAGTAAAGCAAAAGCAACAGCGCTGGGTGCACGACCGTAGCCAGAGGCGCGCTGATAAGCATTTGTTACAGGTTTATATACTTTCACTATTGCATTACCCATATACATATTCATAATTCCCGCGTATAGGGGGGTCTTGAGGATGAAGTAAGCAGTCTTCCTCATGTGAGGAGGGGTCTTCAAGATGAAGTAAGCAGTCTTCCTCGCGGTGTACTCTTCACCTTTGGCACACTTGGATGCCCCAGTAATCACAGAACTAGCTGAACCCAGCCGTATCTGTAATTCTTCTGATAGCTGGCAAAGATTTAGAACAGCGTGACCTTCCTGCAAAATTTATTGCAGGAGGGGCAGACAGGGAGTATCCCAAGCTAGCAGATGTTTGGGAGCTTCTGTCTCTAAACTAACTGATAAGTAGAAGGATAGTGTGAAATAACTCATTCAGGTTTAGTCAGGCCACTAAATTCCACAGACTTACAACACAAACATTGATCTTTCTCTTCGACCTAAGTTAGGCTAAAAGTACTTTAGCCCTATGTTGTCCAGGCACTAGCTTTCCTCAAATCAAAACACCCCCCCCCCCCTTTTATTTTTACAAATTCTTTTGTTGTTTGACTCCATTTTGCTCAAGAGTCCTGGCCATTTTCAACTTGTTGCCTAATCTTGTGTCTTCAGCGAGCTTTGTTTGTTACTGCGAACTCATACAGTTACATCCACGTAGCAACACCTATGATTTGCGAAAGCCAGTACATTTATGTGCTTATCACAAATGAATATGCATGTTTGTGTGTAATAAATATCTGCTTGCTTAACCCCTCGGTGTGCAAGTCAGGAGGAGTGACCCCCCTTGCAGCCAGCGCCATGATAAACATACCTGCTTTATAACTCCCTTTGAGTTGTAGGGTCTCATTCCGTGCATCAGTTTCTTTTCTCAATAATCTTGTAAAAAGTATTAAAGTCTTGTTTTTGCAGTTAGCCGAAAGATGGCGGTTAAGGCGTGAAAACTTTGGCAGGAGCTGGGTTAGTGCTTACAGTGTAGGGAAGCCATCCCACACAAGCAGGTTGGCGGGGCGGGGTCGGGGGTGGGAGGGTAGTGAGCTCTCAAAGGAAGCAATGCACTCTGTACCCAGGGGTGGACTTGGTGTGGGTAACTTAGGCACTTCAGACAGGCTGTAAACCTTGGAGTACCTAGCCAATAGGGAAACAAGGGAGGGACTCTGCGGTCGGAGGTGGGCCATCAAAAGGTCATAAAACCCTTGTGACCAGGGTGTGCCTCCTTACTACAAGGCCTGTTTTTGCAAAAACTTGAAATAAAGAGATGCTTCACTGTTGTGTCTAAGCTGAGCCTTTACAAGAAGCATTTTTAAGTTTCTAACAATCCTACGGCAAGCACAGGCCACTTTGTGAAAGCCAAGTCAAATGAAGCTATTTGCAAGTTGTTCCTAAGGAGCAGGCAACTTCCATGTTGCCCCACGGGAGCCCAGAGGGAGCCCTGCTCAGCCCCACTGTGACATCATAGAACTGGGCACCCATACAGCGTGGTGGGGCAGGGAGAGAGCCCACAGCTGCGCGTGACTGTTGCCCTGAGCAGGGACACTCCTGTGGACGGGCAGCGCGGAGCTGCTGCTGGAGCTGGTTTTGCCTGAGGAGCCCAGATTGCTGAGGCTTAGGAGGAAGAGCTGAGCAGGGAGGCTGCCTTTGCCCAGAGATGGAAAGGAGAAAGGCATCACGGAAAAGAGGCCAAGGGGCCTTAAACGTCTCCTTTGAGAGCGAGACTGACCAGCAGTCAGTAGGAGAGACTGCACTGTGACCACCCCAGCACTTCCTGGCCCTGGGCAAATGCAGCTTATTAGCCACACACACAGAGAGGAGGGATGACAAGAACAAACATCTCTCCTGTTCCATCAAAAAAACTGCAACTGCAAGGAAATGTCCTCTTCTCTCCACTGTTTTTTTAACAGGCTGGCAAGCTCTCACGCTGTCCCCTCCCTAAATCATCTGTATGAAGTGTCCCATCTCCCACTCTAGATGGCTTGTGTCTGCCAGACCAAGTATCATACCCTCTTCTCCCTCTATGCATATCTGAGCAGGCATATGGAAGCAAAAGAAGGTTGCTTCCCGTCTTCCTCCTCTGTCATCACCACTGGCAACTCTCAATGTGGGGCTGTTTCTAGCAGATATTTCTGCATGTTCCCTTCTGAAGAAGGAACAAAAGCAAAATGCTCTTTGATGTGATGCTTGCCATACTCTCCAGGTTGGAGTCAGTTCATTAGTATTTGACTAGATGCTCTCAATGAAATTAAATAACTTTCCTGGCAGCCTTGGAAGAACAGGTTCAATAGCAAGGTGTGATTTAAACGATGACCCGTTGCTGGCAGCTCTAAAAAACCTGAAGCATTTAGAAGCAGCTGAAGGGAATATAATTGCTTTCATAAAATTTGCAGCATGCCACTCTGCATACTTGGGACGGGTTTGCCTATATATATACTTTTCTTTTTCTGGATAGGTTTGCCCAGAGAGATCGGAGTCTGGATCCTAGAAGCAGGATCAACAGGAAGGACTGCACAAACTGGGACTGATCCTCTCCTTTTGAAATTAATCATATACAGAGGTCTTTTTCTTACTGAAAGTAATTATAAAAAATGGTGTGACTTTCACTAGCAGTGGCTGAAATTACAAATGGCTTGGCAGCAAATGTAATGCATGAGTTTGTTTCTTAACCTGTTCTGACCCTAAAAAAAAAAAAAAAAAGAAGTTTTTTAAAAGTTCATTTGTTCAGAGCTAGGAATTGCCCACTGTAATGGATTGTTTTCCCTTGTTAGTTTTGCAATGACACCTGGATTTAGGAATTGCCATGAATTAACCTTGAAAAGAAAAGATCCATCAGAAAGGTGAAAGCTTTTTGGGAAAGCAGAAGCAAAAGAGGCAGGATGGAGATTAACAGAGATTTCTTTCAAGTCTATCCATGACAATTTTCTTTTTATTCCATCAGGCAACCAATGTTCAGCTCTCTCCATGCTTCAGTGCTCAGTTACCTACCCAGATTTACTACACTGGCTTATCAATGTGTGCACCTCACTGTGTAGATGACCTTTCTGACAGCCTGGGAAGTGAGTCGTGGAACTCATGTGCTCAGAGTTGCACGCTAGCAAAGGCTGCACATAAAACATTCTTACTTGCTGAAACCAAACCAAGTAACTCCAAAAGAGGCTTTCAAAAGTAGTGAGTACCTCTAAGGGGCATAATCGCCCTGAGCCTCAGACTGTAACACAGCCTGCTGATCTCACAGAAGTCTTATGAAAGTTAATTATTTTGTGTGTGTGTGAAACTCACAGATTCTGTAATTAAGTCTTTCATTGAAAAGAAAGTCAAGAAATCAATAATGCTGGATTCAGGGAGTAATTTGCAACACAAATGGTTTAGTATCCCACATTAAGCATAGGAAGTGAGACAAAATACTGAAGTCTGAGCACTCTTCACTTTGTGCGCTGAGTGGAGCAGGAAAAAAATAGCAGATGTTAATGGAATTTAAAGTAACATGTTGTATAACCACCTGAGGGATAAGTCAAGGCACTCCCGGTATGGTTGCTCACACATAATACACATTTCTATCATGTCGTAATACACATAGTCTATCTTACATGACCCTGGTTCTAACATCTTCCTTTTCTCTTTTATCTTCACAACAATATTTTAACCTTCCAGTCATAAAGCAAAGGCAAATAGCCTGCACACAATGTCAGCTTGGATAAATATTTCAAACAGCACTGGTGGAGTCCTAGCTCTGCAGATGCTTGTTATACCAACAGATGATGGGATCTTTTCCCCTTTCCCTCCTACAGCATTATCCCATGGAGAGTCAATTTTATGATCACATCTCTGTGCTGTCCAAGATTTGCTATTTCAGTTTCTTAAAGGAAACGAAGCTAACACTAAATTGCCATCTCCGTGTCTGCTTGAGCCCTTGTCAGATTTTCTGTTTCCCCGTCCCTCAAGAATTAAAGCTGTTTTAGGAAAAAGAAGAGACATGCGCAAACAACTGCTGCCTGCACGGAAACTAGAAAACTGTGCCCTTACGTGTTCTGAAACCCAATGAGTCTATGAGCACATAACAAATAACAAATTAGCTTAGCAAGAGCTCTAAGCCAAATGAATGGTAACCAGGAAAACAGGTAGAGGGCTTGGGAAGGTTGATGGATGAAGTGTAGAGGGGTTTGGGTATGAAGAGAGTTAGCAACATAGCAAGGAGGATTGGGAGACATAAGAGCGTTGGTGGAAAATTGCAGGAGCTGTAGGGAGAAGATTTTGGTAGTGGGGAGAGTATCCTGAGGATGAATTGGAGTGATTCCTGTAAAAACTACAAGCTGCTGCTTGGAAGTTTCTATTCAGGTACTGCAGGGAGGTACTAGATGCTCCCTCCACATTTCGTAACACTAGGAAACCCTACAAAGCCAAGATGAGCAAAGAGCAAATCCTTACTCAAGTCCTGTACTTGTACACTGAACTTTAGGACACTTCCTATGAGATAAGCTAAGCAAGGAGCTTAAATCCTGTAAAGCAGAGGGAGCTGGTATCTCAGAAAGCCAGTTTTGCTCAGATAACCGCAGTTACCTGTTTTATTAAATATAGCATTACCACTTTATGCTGAAATTGGGCTAGGATAAAGCAGATAGCCTTCCTCTGGACCCTTTAGAGTGCACATGGCTTGCAGGGTTAACTCTTGTAACAGACAATTGCTATTTGGGTTTGAAGTGCTTTGCAGTCTTTCAGAAAATACCCCCACACAAAGCTTTCTCCAGCAAAAGAAATAACTTCTTTTAATTCTAAGGGAGAAATCCAGATGTTCCAAATGGAAGGTACATGTCTTCTAGCTCGGAAGCTGCGTGTAGCTTGTGGCACAGGGTCACGGACTGGACTTTGGAGCGTGAAGAAAATGAAAGCTACATCTTACTGGTGCCCCCAAACTGACAAAACATGCTTTCCTGGAATTCCTCTGCTGAGCCAACAGCTCGTAGAGAGCATATCTCTTCTCCAGTGGGAGGTCTTGTACCACGCTGTTAAAGGATGCTGCTATACACTTGTTTAGGCTATCTAGAGGGATTAATTTATCAGTTTTTTCTTATTCTTTTCTTGCTGCTGTAGACCATGTCTTTTGGTTATTTCTGAGCACTGCAGTAGAACCAGAGAGCTGGAGGATCTCCAGTTAGGTCAGTGTTTTCACCACCAGTCCCCAGGGTGAGGAATTCAGCAGGGCTGTTGCTAAACAGCAGCAGCTTCCATAACAAAAAGTAGAGGAAAAACCAAAACCTTATTCCAAAACATACTGCATGCAGCAGGCCTTGTCCATACTGTACTTCTCTTTAAAATCCGGAGAGGAGGTATGTCTTGCAGTTACCCTGGAAGTGAGTAATTTGGGAATTTCCAACATAAATAAAATCATAGTGAGCAGTTCTAGAAACAGCTTGATTTGTTTTATATCCTGGCAAGTCATTCGTATTCCTGCAAGGGTCAGTATGCCTTCCCACAGAGCAACAGCGAGCCATGTTTTATATAAGGTACCCTCTCCTTTTCCAGAAGATGAAGGAGACATTTGAACACTGACATTTTATACAATCTCTTGTATTCAATTTTGGAATGCCTGCTCTCTCTTTCGGCCTCCGACATTCCCTCTACACGGCTCCTCTACTACTTCCAATATGAGTCTAATAAAAAGCACTCCCCAAGAGCTGGTCTCTCGCGTTCAGCTGCGGTGGGAGGGGGTGTGCATGGCTGAGGATGACTGGCTGTCGTCATTCCATGTCTGTGCCTCAGCCAAAACCCTGCAAGGTGAGGACGAAGGGAGAGGAGCAGCGTGAGCAAGGCACAGAGCTCTGACAGCATCATGTCACTTGACTGGAGCTAAACACTGCCCTGTGAATGCAGCACAGCCCTTCCCTGCATGCTCTCTCCCAGGGCTGTGTCCCCCGCAGGAACAGGGCTTTCCCCAAGGACACAGCCCACCTCAGCACTCCCCTTTGCAGTGCACACAGGTGGCTTCTCTGAAGGGTGTAGCCAGAAAGGCAGATGCTCTGCGTGACCTTTGCCATGGGGTAAATACCACAGAGGAGTCTCCCAAAACACCAACAGTTAAGGAGAGAGAATCACGAATTACGCTCTGAAAGAATCACAGAATCTTAGAAGTCAGGGACCTCTTTGAATAGGAACCTGGAGGTGTTATGGGATGTGCTCTGGTGGCCAAGCTTGTGCTCACTGCTGGGGGGAGCCACGGAGAAAAGGCTGAGTGGGAGGAGGGCTCAGGACTCACCCTGCTCCCCTGGGACAAGCCCTGTCTCAAAGGGTCTCCCAGAGCTGCCCAGGGACAGGACCTTCCCTCAACCCTCAGGTGTCACGCAGCACGCAGGAGCACACAGAGAGGGGCTGTCCCTGGCGGGGACAGGAAGAACTGGTGAGATGAAGCTCCTCTCTTGGGCCCAGGACCTTGCTGCTCTCCCCACACACCCCAGCGCAGGGGTCAGCCCTGGGTGGGGCAGTAAGGGGGAAAAGCCTGGCGGATGTGCCCCATGGAGGGGACTCGCTGAACATGGGCAACCGAACCTTGCCTGCTTCTTCCATGCTGAGCTGTAACCGATCTCCTCATACACGGCCTCAGGGAAGGGCTCCCAAGCTCTCCCAGAGCATCTGGACAGTGGCGGAACTGTCCCAGAACAGGCAGAGAGGGGACAGGAACCCACTCTGCTCCCCCAGCTTTGGTCCTTTGGGCATTGCCTTAGCAGAGGGAAGTGACAAAGTCCCACAGTGTGCAGCCGAGAACTGGGAAACCCTCTGGCCCAGGCAGCTGCTGCCATTGGGGACGCAAGCTGTGCTGCCCAGGAGGGTCCCGTCATGCAGGGGTTGGCAGATGGACACAGAGTGGTTGTAGGGCATGATGGTGAGAAGATAAAACTCGTCTGTGCTTGAGGAGAGAAAGAAAAAGACCTGGGCAGCACATCCCAGGAAGAAGATGGCCCTGGTGTTCCAGAGGGAACTGGCAATCGGTTTAGTGACAGCGGTGGACATGGGGCGCAGGTCCAGCAGGGGAGGTCGAGGAGGAAGAAGTACATGGGGGTGTGGAGGCACTGGTTGCAGGCTGTGGTGGTGAGGATGAGTTCGTTGCCCAGGAGCACAGCCAGGTAGATGCCGAGGAAGAGTCAGGCATGCAAGAGCTGCAGCTCCCACGTGTCTGCAAATGGCAGGCGGAGGAAGCGGGTGATGGAGCTGCCACTGGACATTTGCTGCTTCTTGTTATGGGGGCTTTCCAAAAGGGAAAAGACAGTGGCAATTTAGGGGAGAATTCTCTGAGTGAAACCTAATGCATTTCTCACAGAACACCCTGAAACTGCCTCTTCTCTGGTTTCAGGAAGACTTTTGGCAGGTCCCTTCCATGAGCTCTGGTTGCTGCAGGCTGAGGGTGTCAGTGGAAGGAGGGGGCTCTGCTGGGGGCTCTGGCAGAGCCAGTCCTGCCCTCCAGCAGTAAGGAAATAGGAACATGGCGGGAGCACCTATGGGGGTGTTGTGTCAGATGAAATTCAGACGAGATATCAAAGAGATGTTCAGAAGATCTCATCTGTCCATCAGCTTTGGTCTCAGCTGTCCTGTGCTGGGTCTTTCAGCAGGAAGATGACTTCCCCCAGACTGCTCCAGCACACAGCCCCTGGGGTGCAGGGACCCTGCTTGGAAGGACAACCCTGGGTACCCCTGGCTGCACACCCCTGAAACCATCCCCGGGAGAAGGCAGCCATCACACACACCCCTTTGATGGTGCACTGGGGAACCCGGTGCTTCTCCAGCCCCTCTACTGGGAAATCAAAAGGAGGAGCTCACAAGCCCTTGGCAGCCCCAAGGAGCTGTCCCAAGGATTGTTGGTGACCCACATCCGCTGCCTGCAGGCTGCCCTGTAGCCATGTCAGCGGGTGCTCCTACCCATCCCCCAGTGGTCCTTCCTGCACACCCTACTTTGGAGACAGATCTTCTACACCACTCTGATCTGACAAACCATTTATCCCTCCTCCCTCTTTTTTATTTGTGTTCTTTTCCTTCTCTGGTTTCAGTTGAGGTTTTCTGGTTTTGCCATCTTTCCATGAACCTGCACTCGATAAATGCAGGTGTAGGCTGTGTTTCCCCAGTTGCTCTTCACGGTAAGTTTGATGTGTGAAAAGGCTCTCTGTGTGTTCTGTGAAGAGAGTGACAAGGAAACTGAGGCGTTAAGTGTGACGGTGCCGTTGACGTTTCTGCCCCTGCCAGCCCTGCTCCTGCTCAGGAACAAGCTTCCAAAAGCGGGTTGGAGTGGCTGTAGGCACCCGAGGCTCCCTGCTGGCAGCGGGGCTCCTGCAGAGACTGGAGGCATGGGAAGGGAGAAGGCACCCTCTGCAGCCTGGCCTGCTGGGGACTGCAGCTCCCTTCCCTTCGCCCCTTTCCCTCTGCGGCTTGCTCCGTGTTGACAGAGAGGCTGGGGAGGTCCTCCTATGCGTGAGACAGGTGGTGTGAAACCCCATGAAGCTCCCGCTATCCTCTCTGCCTGCCTTCCTGCTGGCAGGTGTGAGGGCACCAGGAGAAAAGGGACGTGTTGTGCTGGGAGCAAAGGACACTGTCCAGCCTGTCAGCAGGCCACAGGGTGGAGCGACAATGCTGCCTGGCAGCTTTCCCCACCAGGCATCTCTATTTCTCCTGGCACGAAGATGTTGCTTTGGTGGAGAGGCCCTGTGTGCAGCTGGCTCCGCTGAAGGCAGCAGCTGCAGCCAGGGCTCTCTCAGGACTGAAGCTCCCACAGGAACAACCCTGCCCCTGCAAAGCTGTTGCTGCTACCACCACCGCAGGCTACTCAGCCCTCCCAGCTCCACCACACCTCCCCGGCAGTGGTCCGGGCCCCTGTGCCAGGGGAGAGAGCATTCACGCTCTTCCTGCCACGGACTTGCAGGCACTCCTGGTTTTCTCCTGGGCATCTTGCCCTCCTGCGTGGACCGTACCTTCAGAGGGAAGGTTTGAATGGCCTCTTTTGCCACGTCGTACACGAACATCCCAAGGAGAGTTTCCTCTTCTCTGTCCACATTCACTCCCTCGAGGAAAAAGCACAAGGAGGAAGGAGAGAAGCTCAGGCTTGTTCCAACAAAGAGGATGTTTGTGTGTGCTGGATCGGCACATGCTGCGTGGGCTGTTATCTACTCAGCCTCTCCTGGGGCTCTAGCAGCAGTTAAGCACTGTCTCCACCTTGTGTTTTCTTCAAGGTGCTCTCACCAGAACGAGTCCTGAGAGGGATGGAACCTCTAGACCCCCTGAAGTATCCTGCAAGTGCGCTGCAGGGCTTAGGAGAAAGCAGGACACGAACCTCCAAGGATGCACAAAGCAAGCAAGTTCCAGTCACAGCTTTCCCCCAGGGCCACATGCCAGCCAGCAGCACCCAGCAGAGACTTACAAAGACAGCGATGTCTCGGGGGGCACTGAGGACGGTCCCAGATGGAGAGACCTCTTTGTAGATGTGCTGCACGCTGACAGCAGTCAGATGAACTCGTGCTGGCAACCTGATGACCACCTGGCCCTGGTGCCCTTGTAAAGGCCAGCACTTTCCTGGCGAAATATCCGGCTGCAATCAGAATGTGAGAGCAATGAAAGGTGAGCCCACGTTCAGTTCAACACAGCTGCTCATGTAGCTTGAAGCACAGGTGCTGGTGTGTCTGGGGGGTCTATTCCAGCTTGAAAATGAGGCACGTCTGGGGAAATGGGCAAACGCAGCAGCCTCTCGGTATTACGGAAAAAGGAGAATCCCTGTTACTAAGCCAACCTAGTCCGGGCCTTACAGATACACCTCTGTGCCCAGTGGCTCTGCAGAGGACCCCCTGCCTGCCACCCCAAAAAGGTACTGTTAGGGGTGAGTATGGAAATGAGGTCACCAGGGAGAAAGTTGTTCACCCAGCCGTGACAGAGGACTGTGGGCAAGATGCAGCAGCTGAGCTCTGTTCCCCTCCTGAGGGGAACCACTGCTTTCTATCAAGCCCAGCCCTGAGTTCAAGCTTTGGTTTCAGGCAACAGATCAGCACTGTGGGCTTGAGCATCACCACTGGACTGAGAGGACAACCCCTAAGGTCAGTCCCCAGCTCCACAGGAAGGAAACATGCACCGGTGATTTCTGCTACAATACCTGCAAAATCAGATCAGGAGAGTTGGGAGCGTGGAAGAACCGTGAAAGCCTGCAGACCCAATTCTCTTTGCAGTCATAAGTCTTTGAAGTTCTCTGCATGTCAATGATGGCACCTGTAAGGAAAGGAGAGCAGGTGACTGCAAGAGGCCACAGAGTAGGACCCCGTGCTCAGACCCTCTTTCTGATGCTGCTGAACAGCTCCGTGTCTGTCAGTCCTCTCCTCATCTCCATGCTGGTAGGGGTGCCAGCTGCGCAGGACGGCAGCACCCGTATGCCTGGTGTCTGCTCCTCTCAGCACCACAAGTAGAAGGTCTGAGGGTGCCGGTGAATGTCAGCAGACCAAAGCTGAGGGCTTGCTGCGTGGGCAATAAAGGATGAGCCATCCGTTCCCTTTCCAAATGCATTGATGAGGAAAGGAGCCCCTCCATCAGCCCTGGAATGTGTGTGGGGCAGTGCCAGAGGCACCTGCGCAGAGGTGGGACCAGGAGGGAATCCAAGAGAGCCACTGCCACAGACTTGCTCTCGGACCTCATGAAGCTCCCCTGCTTTCAGCTCCCCTGCTTTGGAGAGCAGCACCTGCAGGACATCCTCCTTTGGGGAGTGCTACAGACAAGTGCATGGCAAGGAGAATGGGCTGCTGTGTCCATACCAGCACTCTTCAGGGCCCAGTCAGATCTTTCGACGTAGATTTCCGAAGCCAGCTCCAGCGCTGCCTGGTTCACCTCCTGACTCTCCTGGGAAAGACGCAAACAAGCACAGAAAACGAGCACATCAGCAGGCAGTTCAGCATGGCTGCCAGCACCCAGAAAGGCAAAGGGTCAGTGTCAGAAACACAAGGCACGCCTCGTCCAGTAAGCTCAGAGCCTGCAGCTGACGTGAGTCACGAGCACAGTATCTGCGGCCACGACCATGGTGTCCTCACTCCCTTTGTCCCACCTTCCTTGCTCAGGCCATGCCCACGATGGCTGGCCATGGGAGAGGGCCTGGGTCTCACTGCTGCTCAGGGCCCAGCCACAGCAGCCGGAGGTGCCCGTGCCAAGGGAAGGCTGTTGGAAGACCCCCATTGCCTAAAGCACCAGTTAACCTGGGCCCAGAGAAGGGCCTGGGCAGTGCCACAGCTCACCCAGCAATCCCCTGGCAAAGGCTGGCTTGCTGCGGCCAGCAGGCTGAGCCCACTACTAATCCCAAGGAGTGCTTCCTCAGGGCTTCTGCCCAGCCAAGCCTTCTTCTCCAAAATGCAGGGTTACCTTCTTCAAACTGCTTATCTCCACCTCCAGATGAGCCATCTCCTCCAGCAGAAGCTGCAACTTTTGGGTTTGCTCTGTCAAAGAGGTGTGCAAATTCCTGCAGGAACAGGAAAGCAGACGTTGTCAGAGAGCAGCCCATTCCCTTGGGAGCGTCTGAGCTCAGCAAGGAGCAGAGACACAGGGGCTTTCTGCTTTGTGAATGCTTCCCTTCCTCCCCAGGCTGAAAGAAAGGCAATGGCCAGAGGGAAGTACGGGAACCGTGGCTGTTAGAAAAATGGGTGCAGGTAGCACGAGGCTGTACTGGGTTCAGCTGTAGCAGTCATTTTTCTCCTTCTCAGTAGCTGGTGCAGCGCTGTGCTTTTGACTTTCAGCCTGGGAACAGCGCTGATAACACCGATGTTTTTAGTTGGTGCTCAGTCATGTTTACTCTGACCAAGGACTTTGTGAGTCTCACACTTTGCCAGGGAGGAGGGGAAGCCGGGAAGAAGCAGAGACAGGACACCTGACCCAAACTAGCCAAAGAGGTATTCCATACCACAGCACTTCATGCCCACTATAGAAACCCAGAGCAGTTACCCGGAAGGGCTCGATCACTGCTCTGGTCGGGCTGGGTATCGGTCCGCGGATGGTGAGCGGTTGTATTCTCTTCCCTTGTTATTCCCTTCATCATTATTGTTACTGGTGGTAGCAGCAACGGTTTGTGTTATACCTTAGTTACTGGACTGTTCTTATCTCAGCCCATGGGAGCTACATTCTTTCGATTCTCCTCCCCATCCCTCGGGGAGCACGGGGAGAGAGAAGAGGGGGAGTGAGCGAGAGGCTGCGTGGTGCTGAGTTACCGGCCGGGATTAAACCGTGACAGGTTGGCTGATGCTTCTGCACAGATCAATTCCAGCCCAGGAAACATCTCTTACCTCAGCATCTTTGTTTCTGCTGCAGATGCCCATGTCAGATCCTGAAAGGGAAAAACGCTCTGTTAGAGTATCCACCCCCAGAGCTGCTGGGGCTTCCCAGGAGAGGCTTCCCTAGGAAGCCCCGGCAAAAGCTGCTGCTTCTTTGGGTCACTCTGTGTGCACACAGAAAAGCCCATGATTTAGCCAGCCACTGTCAGCACTGCTCCCTTGCAGGAGCTGCCTGTCCCAGAGGGTCACCAACCTCTCTCTGTGCCTCTGCCCGCATTGTCCACACTGGCAGGGAGGTCCTACAGTAAACACCAGCTGCAATACACATCACCAAGAGACAGTTACTTGGCCTGGGTTGCTAGTGATCCCTGCAGCACCGTGGTCTCCTCCTGGTTGCCTTGTGGCTGGGGCAGCAGGTAAGCCGAGGAGGTGGGGAACATGGGGTGCAGAGAGAGGACGTGCCTCTGACTGGAAGCCATCACCACAGGCTTCAGGGCACTGTGTAGCCACGATCTTCAGGTGTGCTCGGTGACCCAGAGCTATTCCCCATTTCCCCTTACTGCTTCTGTGAGCCCCAAGACCAGGCTGCATCAGCCAGGAGAGGTATTAGGAGGGGCATCAGTCACCCTGCACAGCCCCTCTGGGTATCCCCCCGTTCAGGCTTGGAAATACATACTCCCTTCTCTCGCAGGCTTGCAGACTAAGCAAACCCTTTGGTTCTGTGGCCAGTGCAGCAGCATGGCTGGGAGGCTACCAGTCTTACTGGTAGCTGAAAAGCAAGTCCTTGTCAAGGACGCACTCCAGAAACACTTGGACCCTGCGAGTTTCCACACGTATGGGCCAAAAAGAAAAGCTGGCATCCAGCACAACCAGGCTGTTACTCTCAAATGTTTGCTCAGGCAGACTCACCAAGAACCATCGGAAGCAAGAAGATAATGAATTTCAAGCACCTCTTCTTGTGCACGGCCATCTTTTGCCTGAAAAAGGAGGGTGTCCTATATCTGTCAATGAGCCAGGTTTTGAGCAAAGCAGCGGCATTACCACTTCCAGGCAGGAAAGCCACTGTTTTGGAAGCCTGCTGCTGACAGACAGCTGCCAGGGAAGCGCCCAGAAGGAACACTTTCTGTCCACACCTTTCAAAACTGCCAGCAGCTCTTCCCCAAAAGAACTTCCAGGACTCACTACTCCCAGAAAGTAAAGAGGTTGAGCAAATCAAGACTGTTGGCTCTGCACCCCTGCATCTGGCTACACAGCAGTTTGTCCTACCATGACCAAAATCTGGGCCTCTGGCGAATGTGTGGCAGTGAGACCGCCCAGGGGCTTTACTCTTGGCTCTCCCTGAGAATGGCCACAAGACGAGCAGTGCTCGTGAGAGTGGGAAGCTGGCTGAGGAACACCCCTTGCTCTCCCCTTTGCTTGCACCGGCCCTCAGACGTCTTCTTGCTCCCCGTATCCAACACAGAAACATGTAGTTACATACATATTCCTCTCCCCATCTTTGCTTTACAGCAAAGATGCAGCCTGCAGTGGAGGAAGAGCAAGAAGTTGGCGGCGGCAGCAGCAGTCCCCACTGCTTGAAGCACAGCCGGCAGCACAGCCCAGTTCTCACCCCCTCCCTCCCTGCACCCTGACCCCTGCAGCATGAGGCTACCGCCTCCCCAAAAGCCCAACAGCAGAAACAGGTAGTACATACACAGTGAAGATGCACATGATCAGCAAGTATCTCCACGGGGATGCAAGGATACTTGCTGGGCGGCAAACAAGGCTGAAGACCGTCCCTGGGCAAAGAAACCAGAGAAAAGTTAGGCCTCTCTCTTGAGGTCTCTTCTCCAGGATGCTCAGCCAAGAGTGTTTTGGCTCCCTGCAGGGAGGCAAGCACCGAGTCCTAGGCACCACCTCTCTGGGGTGAAGAGCAGGGCAGCCTGCATTTCTCCAGCCACTCGTGACATTTTGCCAGGCTTGTGGCACAGTGCAGCTCTCGGAGCTCACCCCCAAGGACTCTGCAGCAAGAACCAGTGCTGAGCTTACTTGCAAGTGCTGTGGCCTTGTCATGACACTTTGGTGGCCCTCGAGCGGATGAGCTGGGATTGGACTGAGAAATGCGTTTCGTCAGCTCCACCTCTGTGAAAAGGCTCCTGTGGGAGGAAGAGAAAAAGATGCCAATTGCTCGCAGCGCTCACGCTGTGAGGACCAAGGCCCTTGCCAGATCTAAGCCTGTGGAAGGCTCCCAAGAGATGTTCCAGCTGCAGCAAGAGAGGACAGCACAGCTGGGCTGCTTCCAGGGGCCCCCTCTCTCCTTTCCCCAGCCTTTGCTTTACAGGCCTGCAGTGGAGGAAGAGGAAAAAGCTGGTGGCAGCAGCAGCAGTCTCCACCACTGGAAGCGCACCCTGATAATACATCTAAAACCGCTCCTACAATGCTCAATTGTTTTAAGTGACTCGAGGCTTGCAAACTCAGCTAAAAGTAGCCCATTCATACCATGGAAACACATTATAATATATACATGTGCTTCACAGAGAACCAGCTCTTGCAGGCAATCAAGAAGGACATCTGACACTGCGGTGTGGAGGATTGCTACAGCGAGAAAAAGATGAACTATCACATCTTCATCATCCTCCGTGTGACCTTTGAATAACCCGAGGAAGACAAGAGAGAAGTAACGACCCCTACGACCGCCAGAGCGAGCTACCATGCATGCTCTAGTAGGTTGCAACCTACGTCAGTTAATTCTGGGAAGAAATTATGCACAAGGTTCCTGGGAATTATAACGTATATGAATGAGATGAATTCTCATAAGCAAGAAATCTGTAAGAATCGACATGCACGTTTGGTGGAGCAATTCCCCCATGCATCGGGTGCCATAATAAATAATGCCTGCTTCTTAATGCTACATTTGATGAGAAAAATGAGCACGAGCCGGCTTCAGTGCGCGCTCACAGCCCAAAAAGCCAACCGTATCCTGGCCTGCATCAAGAGGAGCGCGACCAGCAGGTAGAAGGAGGTGATCCTGCCCCTCTCCTCTGCTCTCATGAGACCTCCCTTGGAGTATTGTGTGCAGTTCTGGTGTCCTCAACATAAAAAGGACATGGAACTGTTGGCACAAGTCCAGAGGAGGGCCACGAGGATGGTCAGGGGATTGGAGCACCTCCTGTATGAAGACAGGCTGAGAAAGTTGGGGCTGTTCAGCCTGGAGAAGAGAAGGCTGCGTGGAGACCTCAGAGCAGCCTTCCAGTATCTGAAGGGGGCCTACAAGGATGCTGGGGAGGGACTCTTCATCAGGGACTGTAGTGAGGGGACAAGGGGTAACAGGTTCAAACTTAAATAGGGGAAGCTTAGGTTATATGTAGGGAGAAAGTGCTTTACTGTGAGGGTGGTGAGGCACTGGAATGGGTTGCCCACGGAAGTTGTGAAGGCTCCATCCCCGGCAATGTCCAAGGCCAGGCTGAATGGAGTGTTGGGTGATGTGATTTAGGGCAGGATGTCCCTGCCCATGGCAGGGATGCTGGAACGAGATGATCTTAAGGTCCTTTCCAGCCCTAACTGTTCTAGGATTCTATGGCTGGTGTTAAGGAGTCTTATTCTACCGACTTTCGGTGACGCCGCAGCACAGCCTGATTCTCATCCCCTCCCTCCGTGTTCCCTGCCCCAACATGCCTCTCAGCAGCTCCTCTCAGTGGCTGTTCACACAAGGGGCACGGACTGCTGCCCCAACCACTATCCCGCACCTCTTTCCTGGGGCTGAGCTCTCCTCCCCATGCAGCCTCCCTCTGTCAGTCAGGCGGGTCCCAGGAGACCAACCTGAGGTGCCAGGGGCTGGGACCCCCCTCCCCGGGGCAAAGCTGGGCCCCAGCCCTCACAGTATAAGGAAGCCCCTGCTGCACACTGCCTTTTGGCTGGGAGAGCAAGCCATGCTTTCAGCCAAGGCCCACCAGAAGGGGGCTTGGCAATGCACAGGGCTGTTGTGCAGAAGTGGCTGTCAGCTTCCCCATGCTGATCCATGACCTGCTGGCTGTATTAGGCCATGTCCCAGCTACCGTCCTAACCTGATGCCCCAGGCACGAGCGGCCAACTTCGTACCTAGTCGCCTGGCGGTGGCTCTGCCCTGCAGTCTCTCCTACTGACTGCTGGTCAGTCTCGCTCTCAAAGGAGACGTTTAAGGCCCCTTGGCCTCTTTTCCGTGATGCCTTTCTCCTTTCCATCTCTGGGCAAAGGCAGCCTCCCTGCTCAGCTCTTCCTCCTAAGCCTCAGCAATCTGGGCTCCTCAGGCAAAACCAGCTCCAGCAGCAGCTCCGCGCTGCCCGTCCACAGGAGTGTCCCTGCTCAGGGCAACAGTCACGCGCAGCTGTGGGCTCTCTCCCTGCCCCACCACGCTGTATGGGTGCCCAGTTCTATGATGTCACAGTGGGGCTGAGCAGGGCTCCCTCTGGGCTCCCGTGGGGCAACATGGAAGTTGCCTGCTCCTTAGGAACAACTTGCAAATAGCTTCATTTGACTTGGCTTTCACAAAGTGGCCTGTGCTTGCCGTAGGATTGTTAGAAACTTAAAAATGCTTCTTGTAAAGGCTCAGCTTAGACACAACAGTGAAGCATCTCTTTATTTCAAGTTTTTGCAAAAACAGGCCTTGTAGTAAGGAGGCACACCCTGGTCACAAGGCTTTTATGACCTTTTGATGGCCCACCTCCAACCGCAGAGTCCCTCCCTTGTTTCCCTATTGGCTAGGTACTCCAAGGTTTACAGCCTATCTGAAGTGCCTAAGTTACCCACACCAAGTCCACCCCCGGGTACAGAGTGCATTACTTCCTTTGAGAGCTCACTACCCTCCCACCCCCGACCCCGCCTCGCCAACCTGCTTGTGTGGGATGGCTTCCCTACACTGTAAGCACTAACCCAGCTCCTGCCAAAGTTTTCACGCCTTAACCGCCATCTTTCGGCTAACTGCAAAAACAAGACTTTAATACTTTTTACAAGATTATTGAGAAAAGAAACTGATGCACGGAATGAGACCCTACAACTCAAAGGGAGTTACAAAGCAGGTATGTTTATCATGGCGCCGGCTGCAAGGGGGGTCACTCCTCCTGACTTGCACACCGAGGGGTTAAGCAAGCAGATATTTATTACACACAAACATGCATATTCATTTGTGATAAGCACATAAATGTACTGGCTTTGGCAAATCATAGGTGTTGCTATGTGGATGTAACTGTATGAGTTCGCAGTAACAGAAACAAATCTCACTAAATGTGAGATATATGGAAGTGATTCGTGTCAACAACTCAGAAGTCCTAGTAATTATTGTACTTTGTGTGGAACAATGATTTTTTGTGATTATTGTACTTAACGCAAAGAATATGATGAAAATCTCTGTCAATGCCATTGTGAAGTGGGGAAAGAAGGAACGGAATAATCCCCTTGGTTAACTGTATTATTGTGAAAGGATTATGCTTTGTTAAAGTTGCTTAAATGCTCTGAGGGAGAAAAAGGGGGGCGGTTGGGTAAAAGTTATATCCTGTTACAAAACGTTGTGAAACCTATACATTGAACAAATGAGCATATAGGAGATGGAGGTTAAGATAGTGGTTAGGCTGGTGACAGACGCTTCTCGAAACTTCTCAAAACTCCTCGACGATGTTTCTTCACCCGGAGACGAGACCCCAGCAACAAAAGGGAAGCAAGAAGATTGACAAGAGCATTACGGGAAGGAACCTGTAGAGGGGAAGCATCCATATTTGCATATATAAGTACACACTTCTTGCCTGGGACATGGAAAGAACTGACAGCACAATTTTGAGTAATGATGCTCTACACTGTTTATCTAATTCACATTGATATTTTCCTCAAAACAGAAGCTCAATGTCTTACAGGGTTCAGAACATAACTTTTTTGGTTAATTTTCAACTAACGGATTTTGCAGGAATTCATCGAGGATTCATGCACAGAGAGACTAGAAATGACTGAGACGGCTGTAGGAGAAATACAGTGTTCTAAATTATCTAGCTTCTGCTTGGCATTTACAGTGAATGCTGAGTATTGAGGCAGCTGACAGAAAAACAAAGAAAAGGGCAGGGGGAGAGATTGCATCCCCCTCCTACAGAAACTGGAGTTGTACATGCGTAGTTTCAGCCACGACCGCTCTTCAGCAAAAACAAAACAACTCTGTGTGCATCTGATTGCAAATAGGATCAAAAATAATAAGGGCACAATCACATCCAAGAACATAGATCTAGCCCACTGCATAATCACAACCTGAAATCAAACCTGACATTTGAAATCACTGCTAATATTTACTGAAGGGCTTCTTTTAGGTTCTTTGTTTACCATGGGGGTTGGCACGATACCAGTCATTACAGACACTACTCATGCCACACCGCTTTTCTGGGTTTCCTGCTTGTTGAACATTCCTTCATACTACGTAATGAAATGAGAAAAAATTAATCCAGCCTACTACGCCAGGAATTTTCTCATCATGTGGTAAAGAGTCATGCTTAGAATCTTACAGCCGCAGCAGCAAGTGCTGTGTATCCATGTTTGTCAGCTATGTCTGGATGAGCAAGCCCGTTCCTCAGAATCGCAGAGACCCCATCATAGTCTCCTCTTGCTGCCTTCTTAATTAGCTGCTCCGAGGCAAGTTCTCTGGGGCCTGAAGGCCCATAAGCATTGCGGGCTCCACTGAGAATGAGGTTGACATCTGAATTGAACTCCACTTGACAGCGCCTAGAAAAGGAGAGAAAAGCACAGCACATTTAAGCAGCTAGGTACTCTTGGACCACTACTGCAGCTAAAGAAAATGCATCAAGAATAAAATATGCTGGTCTGCAAGATGGGAAAATAAGGCCAGCTATCATTTTAAGAGCTATTTTAGATAGTGTGAGCTTGCTTATATTAATGGGGTGCTGGCAGTAGCATATAGATTTTATCTAGACAAGTTAAAAGTATTTTAGTAGATGTTTGATGGACGGGTAAGAAAACAAAATCTAACTACCATGTGTTTTTATGACCCAATTTATCATGCACAGTCATGACATTTGTTTATGATCTAATTTTCATCACCTGCTTTAACTATGACTATAAAATATACGTATGTAGCTTGTGTTCCTATCAGAAAAGCAAACAAGGAAATCCTCCGTGTGCTCAAAAAGCATCTGCACATACAAGTACCAAGCTACATAAAAACTGATGTGCAGTTGGCAGTTCTACTAGCTGTCGACTTTTTTGTTACAGCGTATTTTGAATAGCCTTGAAGAAGAACAAGAGTCAAGACAACCACAAAGAGTTATCAATATCCATATTTTCAGTACTTTTGAAAACCTGGCGCTATGATTCCCCATATTTTTATTTCTATGCCAGACTACACTCTCCGGACAGCGAAGGTCAGAACAGGTCTCTACAGCCCTTGACTCCCAATTCTTTTCAAAACTGGACTTCCAGAAACCCTGACTTGTTAATGAGTAATGGGATTATTTTTCTAGGTGTGACCAGGATAAACCCAATGTTTAACTTAAAGGAATAAAATCTATAAATTGAGAGATGAATATGTTATTTGCTTCCTTTTTTAACAAAAAACAACCCTTATTGGCAACTTGTAATCTCAAGGCCACAAAACCCAATCTCGAGTGCAGCTTTTATCCTGCAACGTAAATTTGAAAACAACAAACACCCATGGGTAGTAATTGTTAAAAATCCACACATAATAAACAAATCATCAGCAGTTACCTCTGCTTATGCACGTGCATCTACCTTCGAACCAGCAGGGAGGTTACATTTGCAACAGGCCAAGGGTCCTCCTCAGGCAGCTTCTTCTGAAAATACAGAGCATCACACTCTCCAGGAAGGAGTGAGTCAGAGTAAGACGATCCATGTTACGAGAATATGCAAAGACTCCTTCAGGTAAAATATCATTACCATCAAAAGGGAGATGCTTATAGTTACGGAGAAATGGGTCTTCCTCAAGTGAAATATACCCCTTCTGAGATCTGTCATCAGTGTACCTGTAGTGCGCTGGATAATCCAAGACAGGAAAATAACCAGGTACTTCAGTACATAGCTTAATTAGATGATCTCTGAGCCACAAGCCAACATCCTGACAGCCATCTGGATAGCTCTCAACCCCTGGTCCAAATCGCTCATCAGATTTGTACAGCCCCTTAAGAAACAAGTAAACTCACGAGTATCAGTCAGAGAGCAAACAATTTGTACAGTTAAAGTCTGGATTGTATTTAAACCAATCTGGCTGCTTTTGGCCTTACTGGTCCACTTACTATTGACAGCGCAATAACTGCCAAAGCCAATCTGAACAGCAAAGCCTTCATGTTCACTTTGGTCTATTAACAGCAAACACAAATCTTCCAGCACACGAACAGTGGAAGGCCCTAAATTTAACTACAGTAGGATGTAATGTTTAGATTACAATTCCTGATGCTTTTAAGGCCTAGGCAAGATTTTATTTTAATTTTATTCTGTGATCAATTTTAGATTGCAGCCTTTTGGTCCAGGACAGGTTTTTGGTTAGATTTTACTACCTTCTCAAAACAAACATTTCTGAAACACATCTGGCGCAGACACAGATTCTGGAAATGGCACATTTCTTTTCTTACAATGTAACTAAATTTAGGGTATCTATAGTCTTGCAAGCATGACACGACATGCCAATGGAAGAGTCTCAGCAGCAAATAGTGCACTACAGGACAGGAGTTTCAGTCTTCCTACAAAAGGTATCCTAGTTTGACCTTGACACTGTGGTAGGTAAGGCATAAACATCATCAAATTCAAGCAGACTCATGCGTATCTGGACCACACAGATGGTTCGAGACAGGTTCACACTGAGCTATCACAACCTCAAAACAGCCATTTGGAGCAAAAATCAGCAACTTCACACTGAACTGTTTAGCTACACAGATAAATGAGTAGGACAAAAGCACTATCACTGGCAGAATATACTGGCAAGAAAAAAATTCTGAGTATGGTTATGATCTCAAGTTTCTCTGTTTTTCCCCGAGCTTTAGATTTTACATCATATACTCAAACTAAAGCTCTCCTAAATCTGTAATTAACGCCACATTATCAACACTGAGCAAGAATGCTGTGTTCTTGTTGATGTCTCCTCAGTGTTGATTGGCCCTCTAAATGCAAACACTGTTATGTTGTTTCTCTCTATGTTTTAGATTATTTGAGGACTTGCAGAGATACCCAGGGATCAGCAGGAACAGGTGGGCACTGTTCCCCTACACTTGGGACTGGTCAGATATACCTTTTAGGAAAATAAAGAAGGACTGCAAGCTCTTAGAAAACAAGATTTCCAGCTTCTACTAGCAATATCAGGGCTGAAAATGATGCAAACCAGCCAACTAGCTACCTGGAAACTTCAGAGTGCTATCTTCACAGTTTCCTAAAATGCAGTGCTTTTCCAGTTTCTAATTCATCCTAATATGCCTTTTGAGAGTACTGTCTAACAAATAAGGTCTTCATCAACGAAGGAGAATAAACACCCAAATTACATACATCAGATACGTGAACAAGAAACTTTTCCAGGCAGCACTGGTGAGGCTGCACCTCAAATACTGTGTTCAGTTTCAGGCCTCTCACTACAAAAAAGGCATTGAAGTGCTGGAGCTGGTCCAGAGAATGGCAGTGGAGCTGGTGAAAGGCCTGGAGCACAAGAGTGATGAGGAACTGGGGGTGTTTAGCCTGGAGAAAAGGAGGCTCAGGGGAGACCTTACCACTCTCTACAACCACCTGAAAGAAGGCTGTAGTGAGGTGGGGGTTGGTGTCTTTTCCCAAGTAGAAAGAGAAAATGGCCTCAAGTTGCACCACAGGAGGTTTAGTCCGGATATTAGGAAACATTTCTTCCCTGAAAGGGCGGTCAGGTCTTGGAACAGGCTGCCCAGGGAAGTGGTGGAGTCACCATCCTGGAGGTATTTAAAAAGACATGAAGATGTGGCACTTACGGATATGGTTTAGTGGTGGACTTGGCAGTGCTGGGTTAATGGTTGGACTTGATGATCTTAAGGGTCTTTTCCAGCTCAAATGATTCTATTATCATCTCCTTCGGTATTTCCCCATGGGAGAGTTGAGTACAGAAGCTAAGCTGTTGAAATAGCACCCTAACTCATGGGAGATCAAAGCATGACAATTTTGCTCTAAAGAACTAAAATACTAAGGGAGCTACTCGGAAAAAAAAAAACAACCAAGAAACACCAAACCAAACCACTGCTGACTTTGAAAGGCACAGGAATTGCAGTATTAGCACAGCAATTTCCCAGTTCCCTGAAATTTTCTGACATCCTTCCATTCCAGCATCCCATAGGCTTCTACACGGCCAAGATAAACAGCTCCTGTGAATTTGGAACCATCAGGCCTGTAGTTAACCCCATTTCTGTGGCGGTGGTCTATGTACAACTTTCCCACATATCTCTGTAATCCACAAAAGAGGACAAGACAAGAAGAATGATACAACTGATAGGACAAAAATAAGTGAAATTGCATTCTTACTGCAGCAGAGCAGGACTAACAAGATGCAGGCAACTGACACACGAAGAGGATGAATCTGTTACACAGTTAAGACTGGGAACAGTCTCAATGTCACTTTAGTTGTGGGCTTCAAAGCCCAGCCAAGATTTTACCAATTTCTCTAGGAGCTCTTCCATCACATAGCAATCAGTAGTCCATACTACTTCAGTAGATGTATCTCAGTGTTCATATTCTCATTGCTAAATGACAGAGGAGAAACCAACATCTATTCAATCATTCAACAGCTGTCCTAAAGACCGGTATGCCAATATACCTTCAGCATTCTGCATTCAAAACAAAAGGTAAAAGTCTTCAACTGCCAGATGCATGTGAAGTGACTGGATTATTAAAACTTTACACACCACTTGCTTTAAAAGTGCTCCAGAACTGCCACTTTAACCCTTCCGGAGAACGCACTGATGAAATTTTGTACCATAGGCAAACAAAGTGCTGGGCTGTATGAAAGTGGCTGATGCGCAGTAAAAAAGTTGTCCATAACCCCCTCTCTTCTGTGAAGAAAACCTTAGCTACCAACCTGCTCATCTGACTGTACATGACTGAAATCTGATCGTCATTGATTTCAGCCACAAACACTTCAAGGTATTCACCACTTTGAAGCAAAACCAAACATTTGGAAGATATTTTATATAAATCAATCAAAAATTGTTAATTAAAAGCAAAAACCACTTAAATAACAATCTCAATTCTTCACTTCTTCTGTTGCATTAAAAATAATCATAAAGTATGCAGCCCTGCCACAGTCTTGGCACTTTGTGGCATAAAAGGAGCGACTGCCCCTGGCTTAAAACAAAAGAACATTATGGTGCTAATAACAGCACTCACAGAAACCATCTACCATCTTCTCTGGGACTGAGGACAGACTGAGTGGTCCGAGGGAGAGAACAGAGGGTGTTATGTGAAACCGTGGAGCTCAGTTTTTATTTTCACAGTGGACGTGTTACCAACCCAGACACGGACTGACAGGAACACCAAGAAGAGCAGTGAGGGCTGATTCCCCAGGTGAACGTGCTCTCAGACATCACACGGATGCTGTGAAAGCTCTTGCCTTACTCAGAATAAGCTCAAACTGAGTTTGGCACCAGTAGAGGGCGAGCAGGGAGAGAAAGCCCCTCCCCTGCCCACGGACGGGCAGGGCTCCCAGCGAACACACGCTGGGGGACACGTGGCCACGGCGCATCACCGACAGCCGTCCGGGGCCCGCGGAACGCTCGTACCCGGGTGGCAGAGCGGGGGGCCTCCGGCGGTCTCTCCCCGCAGCCCAGCATCAGCACCGCGCACGTTGCCGGTCCCCGGCCCGCGGGGCAGGCCCTGCCTGGAGCTGTGGCCACAGCTAGCCGCCCTCGCCTCTTCCGTGCCCTTGGCCGCCAGCAGAGCGAAAACTCGCCCCACATCGACGGCCATGGCTGCGCCCCCGACAACACTGCCGACTCCGCCTGGTGGGGTGCGAGGCCCCAGATCATGGCCGGCGCCTTGCCGTGGACACCCCAGCGGCCTCGCCCGGCGCTGGGGCCTAGAGGGAGGCCCGCGTAGCCACCCTGCGCCGCCCCCCCGCGGCAGTACCGTATAGGACAAGGATGCTGCTATACACTTATTTAGGCTATCTAGAGGGATTAATTTATCAGTTTTTTCTTACTCTTTTCTTGCTGCTGTAGACCATGTCTTTTGGTTATTTCTGAGCACTGCAGTAGAACCAGAGAGCTGGAGGATCTCCAGTTAGGTCTGTGTTTTCACCACCAGTCCCCAGGGTGAGGAATTCAGCAGGGCTGTTGCTAAACAGCAGCAGCTTCCATAACAAAAAGTAGAGGAAAAAACAAAACCTTATTCCAAAACATACTGCATGCAGCAGGCCTTGTCCATACTGTACTTCTCTTTAAAATCCAGAGAGGAGGTATGTCTTGCAGTTACCCTGGAAGTGAGTAATTTGGGAATTTCCAACATAAATAAAATCATAGTGAGCAGTTCTAGAAACAGCTTGATTTTTTTTATGTCCTGGCAAGTCATTCGTATTCCTGCAAGGGTCAGTATGCCTTCCCACAGAGCAACAGCGAGCCATGTTTTATATAAGGTACCCTCTCCTTTTCCAGAAGATGAAGGAGACATTTGAACACTGACATTTTATACAATCTCTTGTATTCAATTTTGGAATGCCTGCTCTCTCTTTCGGCCTCCGACATTCCCTCTACACGGCTCCTCTACTACTTCCAATATGAGTCTAATAAAAAGCACTCCCCAAGAGCTGGTCTCTCACGTTCAGCTGCGGTGGGAGGGGGTGTGCATGGCTGAGGATGACTGGCTGTCGTCATTCCATGTCTGTGCCTCAGCCAAAACCCTGCAAGGTGAGGACGAAGGGAGAGGAGCAGCGTGAGCAAGGCACAGAGCTCTGACAGCATCACGTCACTTGACTGGAGCTAAACACTGCCCTGTGAATGCAGCACAGCCCTTCCCTGCATGCTCTCTCCCAGGGCTGTGTCCCCCGCAGGAACAGGGCTTTCCCCAAGGACACAGCCCACCTCAGCACTCCCCTTTGCAGTGCACACAGGTGGCTTCTCTGAAGGGTGTAGCCAGAAAGGCAGATGCTCTGCGTGACCTTTGCCATGGGGTAAATACCACAGAGGAGTCTCCCAAAACACCAACAGTTAAGGAGAAAGAATGACGAATTACGCTCTGAAAGAATCACAGAATCTTAGAAGTCAGGGACCTCTTTGAATAGGAACCTGGAGGTGTTATGGGATGTGCTCTGGTGGCCAAGCTTGTGCTCACTGCTGGGGGGAGCCACGGAGAAAAGGCTGAGTGGGAGGAGGGCTCAGGACTCACCCTGCTCCCCTGGGACAAGCCCTGTCTCAAAGGGTCTCCCAGAGCTGCCCTGGGACAGGAGCTTCCCTCAACCCTCAGGTGTCACGCAGCACGCAGGAGCACACAGAGAGGGGCTGTCCCTGGCGGGGACAGGAAGAACTGGTGAGATGAAGCTCCTCTCTTGGGCCCAGGACCTTGCTGCTCTCCCCACACACCCCAGCGCAGGGGTCAGCCCTGGGTGGGGCAGTAAGGGGGAAAAGCCTGGCGGATGTGCCCCATGGAGGGGACTCGCTGAACATGGGCAACCGAACCTTGCCTGCTTCTTCCATGCTGAGCTGTAACCGATCTCCTCATACACGGCCTCAGGGAAGGGCTCCCAAGCTCTCCCAGAGCATCTGGACAGTGGCGGAACTGTCCCAGAACAGGCAGAGAGGGGACAGGAACCCACTCTGCTCCCCCAGCTTTGGTCCTTTGGGCATTGCCTTAGCAGAGGGAAGTGACAAAGTCCCACAGTGTGCAGCCGAGAACTGGGAAACCCTCTGGCCCAGGCAGCTGCTGCCATTGCGGACGCAAGCTGTGCTGCCCAGGAGGGTCCCGTCATGCAGGGGTTGGCAGATGGACACAGAGTGGTTGTAGGGCATGATGGTGAGAAGATAAAACTCGTCTGTGCTTGAGGAGAGAAAGAAAAAGACCTGGGCAGCACATCCCAGGAAGAAGATGGCCCTGGTGTTCCAGAGGGAACTGGCAATCGGTTTAGTGACAGTGGTGGACATGGGGCGCAGGTCCAGCAGGGGAGGTCGAGGAGGAAGAAGTACATGGGGGTGTGGAGGCACTGGTTGCAGGCTGTGGTGGTGAGGATGAGTTCGTTGCCCAGGAGCACAGCCAGGTAGATGCCGAGGAAGAGTCAGGCATGCAAGAGCTGCAGCTCCCACGTGTCTGCAAATGGCAGGCGGAGGAAGCGGGTGACGGAGCTGCCACTGGACATTTGCTGCTTCTTCTTATGGGGGCTTTCCAAAAGGGAAAAGACAGTGGCAATTTAGGGGAGAATTCTCTGAGTGAAACCTAATGCATTTCTCACAGAACACCCTGAAACTGCCTCTTCTCTGGTTTCAGGAAGACTTTTGGCAGGTCCCTTCCATGAGCTCTGGTTGCTGCAGGCTGAGGGTGTCAGTGGAAGGAGGGGGCTCTGCTGGGGGCTCTGGCAGAGCCAGTCCTGCCCTCCAGCAGTAAGGAAATAGGAACATGGCGGGAGCACCTATGGGGGTGTTGTGTCAGATGAAATTCAGACGAGATATCAAAGAGATGTTCAGAAGATCTCATCTGTCCATCAGCTTTGGTCTCAGCTGTCCTGTGCTGGGTCTTTCAGCAGGAAGATGACTTCCCCCAGACTGCTCCAGCACACAGCCCCTGGGGTGCAGGGACCCTGCTTGGAAGGACAACCCTGGGTACCCCTGGCTGCACACCCCTGAAACCATCCCCGGGAGAAGGCAGCCATCACACACACCCCTTTGATGGTGCACTGGGGAACCCGGTGCTTCTCCAGCCCCTCTACTGGGAAATTAAAAGGGGGAGCTCACAAGCCCCTGGCAGCCCCAAGGAGCTGTCCCAAGGATTGTTGGTGACCCACATCCGCTGCCTGCAGGCTGCCCTGTAGCCATGTCAGCGGGTGCTCCTACCCATCCCCCAGTGGTCCTTCCTGCACACCCTACTTTGGAGACAGATCTTCTACACCACTCTGATCTGACAAACCATTTATCCCTCCTCCCTCTTTTTTATTTGTGTTCTTTTCCTTCTCTGGTTTCAGTTGAGGTTTTCTGGTTTTGCCATCTTTCCATGAACCTGCACTCGATAAATGCAGGTGTAGGCTGTGTTTCCCCAGTTGCTCTTCACGGTAAGTTTGATGTGTGAAAAGGCTCTCTGTGTGTTCTGTGAAGAGAGTGACAAGGAAACTGAGGCGTTAAGTGTGACGGTGCCGTTGACGTTTCTGCTCCTGCCAGCCCTGCTCCTGCTCAGGAACAAGCTTCCAAAAGCGGGTCGGAGTGGCTGTAGGCACCCGAGGCTCCCTGCTGGCAGCGGGGCTCCTGCAGAGACTGGAGGCATGGGAAGGGAGAAGGCACCCTCTGCAACCTGGCCTGCTGGGGACTGCAGCTCCCTTCCCTTCGCCCCTTTCCCTCTGCAGCTTGCTCCGTGTTGACAGAGAGGCTGGGGAGGTCCTCCTATGCGTGAGACAGGTGGTGTGAAACCCCATGAAGCTCCCGCTATCCTCTCTGCCTGCCTTCCTGCTGGCAGGTGTGAGGGCACCAGGAGAAAAGGGACGTGTTGTGCTGGGAGCAAAGGACACTGTCCAGCCTGTCAGCAGGCCACAGGGTGGAGCGACAATGCTGCCTGGCAGCTTTCCCCACCAGGCATCTCTATTTCTCCTGGCACGAAGATGTTGCTTTGGTGGAGAGGCCCTGTGTGCAGCTGGCTCCGCTGAAGGCAGCAGCTGCAGCCAGGGCTCTCTCAGGACTGAAGCTCCCACAGGAACAACCCTGCCCCTGCAAAGCTGTTGCTGCTACCACCACCGCAGGCTACTCAGCCCTCCCAGCTCCACCACACCTCCCCGGCAGTGGTCCGGGCCCCTGTGCCAGGGGAGAGAGCATTCACGCTCTTCCTGCCACGGACTTGCAGGCACTCCTGGTTTTCTCCTGGGCATCTTGCCCTCCTGCGTGGACCGTACCTTCAGAGGGAAGGTTTGAATGGCCTCTTTTGCCACGTCGTACACGAACATCCCAAGGAGAGTTTCCTCTTCTCTGTCCACATTCACTCCCTCGAGGGAAAAGCACAAGGAGGAAGGAGAGAAGCTCAGGCTTGTTCCAACAAAGAGGATGTTTGTGTGTGCTGGATCGGCACATGCTGCGTGGGCTGTTATCTACTCAGCCTCTCCTGGGGCTCTAGCAGCAGTTAAGCACTGTCTCCACCTTGTGTTTTCTTCAAGGTGCTCTCACCAGAACGAGTCCTGAGAGGGATGGAACCTCTAGACCCCCTGAAGTATCCTGCAAGTGCGCTGCAGGGCTTAGGAGAAAGCAGGACACGAACCTCCAAGGGTGCACAAAGCAAGCAAGTTCCAGTCACAGCTTTCCCCCAGGGCCACATGCCAGCCAGCAGCACCCAGCAGAGACTTACAAAGACAGCGATGTCTCGGGGGGCACTGAGGACGGTCCCAGATGGAGAGACCTCTTTGTAGATGTGCTGCACGCTGACAGCAGTCAGATGAACTCGTGCGGGCAACCTGATGACCACCTGGCCCTGGTGCCCTTGTAAAGGCCAGCACTTTCCTGGCGAAATATCCGGCTGCAATCAGAATGTGAGAGCAATGAAAGGTGAGCCCACGTTCAGTTCAACACAGCTGCTCATGTAGCTTGAAGCACAGGTGCTGGTGTGTCTGGGGGGTCTATTCCAGCTTGAAAATGAGGCACGTCTGGGGAAATGGGCAAACGCAGCAGCCTCTCGGTATTACGGAAAAAGGAGAATCCCTGTTACTAAGCCAACCTAGTCCGGGCCTTACAGATACACCTCTGTGCCCAGTGGCTCTGCAGAGGACCCCCTGCCTCCCACCCCAAAAAGGTACTGTTAGGGGTGAGTATGGAAATGAGGTCACCAGGGAGAAAGTCGTTCACCCAGCCGTGACAGAGGACTGTGGGCAAGATGCAGCAGCTGAGCTCTGTTCCCCTCCTGAGGGGAACCACTGCTTTCTATCAAGCCCAGCCCTGAGTTCAAGCTTTGGTTTCAGGCAACAGATCAGCACTGTGGGCTTGAGCATCACCACTGGACTGAGAGGACAACCCCTAAGGTCAGTCCCCAGCTCCACAGGAAGGAAACATGCACCGGTGATTTCTGCTACAATACCTGCAAAATCAGATCAGGAGAGTTGGGAGCGTGGAAGAACCGTGAAAGCCTGCAGACCCAATTCTCTTTGCAGTCATAAGTCTTTGAAGTTCTCTGCATGTCAATGATGGCACCTGTAAGGAAGGGAGAGCAGGTGACTGCAAGAGGCCACAGAGTAGGACCCCGTGCTCAGACCCTCTTTCTGATGCTGCTGGACAGCTCCGTGTCTCTCAGTCCTCTCCTCATCTCCATGCTGGTAGGGGTGCCAGCTGCGCAGGACGGCAGCACCCGTATGCCTGGTGTCTGCTCCTCTCAGCACCACAAGTAGAAGGTCTGAGGGTGCCGGTGAATGTCAGCAGACCAAAGCTGAGGGCTTGCTGTGTGGGCAATAAAGGATGAGCCATCCGTTCCCTTTCCAAATGCATTGATGAGGAAAGGAGCCCCTCCATCAGCCCTGGAATGTGTGTGGGGCAGTGCCAGAGGCACCTGCGCAGAGGTGGGACCAGGAGGGAATCCAAGAGAGCCACTGCCACAGACTTGCTCTCGGACCTCATGAAGCTCCCCTGCTTTCAGCTCCCCTGCTTTGGAGAGCAGCACCTGCAGGACATCCTCCTTTGGGGAGTGCTACAGACAAGTGCATGGCAAGGAGAATGGGCTGCTGTGTCCATACCAGCACTCTTCAGGGCCCAGTCAGATCTTTCGACGTAGATTTCCGAAGCCAGCTCCAGCGCTGCCTGGTTCACCTCCTGACTCTCCTGGGAAAGACGCAAACAAGCACAGAAAACGAGCACATCAGCAGGCAGTTCAGCATGGCTGCCAGCACCCAGAAAGGCAAAGGGTCAGTGTCAGAAACACAAGGCACGCCTTGTCCAGTAAGCTCAGAGCCTGCAGCTGACGTGAGTCACGAGCACAGTATCTGCGGCCACGACCATGGTGTCCTCACTCCCTTTGTCCCACCTTCCTTGCTCAGGCCATGCCCACGATGGCTGGCCATGGGAGAGGGCCTGGGTCTCACTGCTGCTCAGGGCCCAGCCACAGCAGCCGGAGGTGCCCGTGCCAAGGGAAGGCTGTTGGAAGACCCCCATTGCCTAAAGCACCAGTTAACCTGGGCCCAGAGAAGGGCCTGGGCAGTGCCACAGCTCACCCAGCAATCCCCTGGCAAAGGCTGGCTTGCTGCGGCCAGCAGGCTGAGCCCACTACTAATCCCAAGGAGTGCTTCCTCAGGGCTTCTGCCCAGCCAAGCCTTCTTCTCCAAAATGCAGGGTTACCTTCTTCAAACTGCTTATCTCCACCTCCAGATGAGCCATCTCCTCCAGCAGAAGCTGCAACTTTTGGGTTTGCTCTGTCAAAGAGGTGTGCAAATTCCTGCAGGAACAGGAAAGCAGATGTTGTCAGAGAGCAGCCCATTCCCTTGGGAGCGTCTGAGCTCAGCAAGGAGCAGAGACACAGGGGCTTTCTGCTTTGTGAATGCTTCCCTTCCTCCCCAGGCTGAAAGAAAGGCAATGGCCAGAGGGAAGTACGGGAACCGTGGCTGTTAGAAAAATGGGTGCAGGTAGCACGAGGCTGTACTGGGTTCAGCTGTAGCAGTCATTTTTCTCCTTCTCAGTAGCTGGTGCAGCGCTGTGCTTTTGACTTTCAGCCTGGGAACAGCGCTGATAACACCGATGTTTTTAGTTGGTGCTCAGTAATGTTTACTCTGACCAAGGACTTTGTGAGTCTCACGCTCTGCCAGGATGGAAGGGAAGCCGGGAAGAAGCAGAGACAGGACACCTGACCCAAACTAGCCAAAGAGGTATTCCATACCACAGCACTTCATGCCCACTATAGAAGCCCGGAGCAGTTACCCGGAAGGGCTCGATCACTGCTCTGGTCGGGCTGGGTATCGGTCCGCGGATGGTGAGCGGTTGTATTCTCTTCCCTTGTTATTCCCTTCATCATTATTGTTACTGGTGGTAGCAGCAACGGTTTGTGTTATACCTTAGTTACTGGACTGTTCTTATCTCAGCCCATGGGAGCTACATTCTTTCGATTCTCCTCCCCATCCCTCGGGGAGCACGGGGAGAGAGAAGAGGGGGAGTGAGCGAGAGGCTGCGTGGTGCTGAGTTACCGGCCGGGATTAAACCGTGACAGGTTGGCTGATGCTTCTGTACAGATCAATTCCAGCCCAGGAAACATCTCTTACCTCAGCATCTTTGTTTCTGCTGCAGATGCCCATGTCAGATCCTGAAAGGGAAAAACGCTCTGTTAGAGTATCCACCCCCAGAGCTGCTGGGGCTTCTCAGGAGAGGCTTCCCTAGGAAGCCCCGGCAAAAGCTGCTGCTTCTTTGGGTCACTCTGTGTGCACACAGAGAAGCCCATGATTTAGCCAGCCACTGTCAGCACTGCTCCCTTGCAGGAGCTGCCTGTCCCAAAGGGTCACCAACCTCTCTCTGTGCCTCTGCCCGCATTGTCCACACTGGCAGGGAGGTCCCACAGTAAACACCAGCTGCAATACACATCACCAAGAGACAGTTACTTGACCTGGGTTGCTAGTGATCCCTGCAGCACCGTGGTCTCCTCCTGGTTGCCTTGTGGCTGGGGCAGCAGGTAAGCCGAGGAGGTGGGGAACATGGGGTGCGGAGAGAGGACGTGCCTCTGACTGGAAGCCATCACCACAGGCTTCAGGGCACTGTGTAGCCACGATCTTCAGGTGTGCTCGGTGACCCAGAGCTATTCCCCATTTCCCCTTACTGCTTCTGTGAGCCCCGAGACCAGGCTGCATCAGCCAGGAGAGGTATCAGGAGGGGCATCAGTCACCCTGCACAGCCCCTCTGGGTATCCCCCCGTTCAGGCTTGGAAATACATACTCCCTTCTCTCGCAGGCTTGCAGACTAAGCAAACCCTTTGGTTCTGTGGCCAGTGCAGCAGCATGGCTGGGAGGCTACCAGTCTTACTGGTAGCTGAAAAGCAAGTCCTTGTCAAGGACGCACTCCAGAAGCACTTGGACCCTGCGAGTTTCCACACGTATGGGCCAAAAAGAAAAGCTGGCATCCAGCACAACCAGGCTGTTACTCTCAAATGTGTGCTCAGGCAGACTCACCAAGAACCATCGGAAGCAAGAAGATAATGAATTTCAAGCACCTCTTCTTGTGCACAGCCATCTTTTGCCTGAAAAAGGAGGGTGTCCTATGTCTGTCAATGAGCCAGGTTTTGAGCAAAGCAGCGGCATTACCACTTCCAGGCAGGAAAGCCACTGTTTTGGAAGCCTGCTGCTGACAGACAGCTGCCAGGGAAGCGCCCAGAAGGAACACTTTCTGTCCACACCTTTCAAAACTGCCAGCAGCTCTTCCCCAAAAGAACTCCAGGACTCACTACTCCCAGAAAGTAAAGAGGTTGAGCAAATCAAGACTGTTGGCTCTGCACCCCTGCATCTGGCTACACAGCAGTTTGTCCTACCATGACCAAAATCTGGGCCTCTGGCGAATGTGTGGCAGTGAGACCGCCCAGGGGCTTTACTCTTGGCTCTCCCTGAGAATGGCCACAAGACGAGCAGTGCTCGTGAGAGTGGGAAGCTGGCTGAGGAACACCCCTTGCTCTCCCCTTTGCTTGCACCGGCCCTCAGACGTCTTCTTGCTCCCCGTATCCAACACAGAAACATGTAGTTACATACATATTCCTCTCCCCATCTTTGCTTTACAGCAAAGATGCAGCCTGCAGTGGAGGAAGAGCAAGAAGTTGGCGGCGGCAGCAGCAGTCCCCACTGCTTGAAGCACAGCCGGCAGCACAGCCCAGTTCTCACCCCCTCCCTCCCTGCACCCTGACCCCTGCAGCATGAGGCTACCGCCTCCCCAAAAGCCCAACAGCAGAAACAGGTAGTACATACACAGTGAAGATGCACATGATCAGCAAGTATCTCCACGGGGATGCAAGGATACTTGCTGGGCGGCAAACAAGGCTGAAGACCGTCCCTGGGCAAAGAAACCAGAGAAAAGTTAGGCCTCTCTCTTGAGGTCTCTTCTCCAGGATGCTCAGCCAAGAGTGTTTTGGCTCCCTGCAGGGAGGCAAGCACCGAGTCCTAGGCACCACCTCTCTGGGGTGAAGAGCAGGGCAGCCTGCATTTCTCCAGCCACTCGTGACATTTTGCCAGGCTTGTGGCACAGTGCAGCTCTCGGAGCTCACCCCCAAGGACTCTGCAGCAAGAACCAGTGCTGAGCTTACTTGCAAGTGCTGTGGCCTTGTCATGACACTTTGGTGGCCCTCGAGCGGATGAGCTGGGATTGGACTGAGAAATGCGTTTCGTCAGCTCCACCTCTGTGAAAAGGCTCCTGTGGGAGGAAGAGAAAAAGATGCCAATTGCTCGCAGCGCTCACGCTGTGAGGACCAAGGCCCTTGCCAGATCTAAGCCTGTGGAAGGCTCCCAAGAGATGTTCCAGCTGCAGCAAGAGAGGACAGCACAGCTGGGCTGCTTCCAGGGGCCCCCTCTCTCCTTTCCCCAGCCTTTGCTTTACAGGCCTGCAGTGGAGGAAGAGGAAAAAGCTGGTGGCAGCAGCAGCAGTCTCCACCACTGGAAGCGCACCCTGATAATACATCTAAAACCGCTCCTACAATGCTCAATTGTTTTAAGTGACTCGAGGCTTGCAAACTCAGCTAAAAGTAGCCCATTCATACCATGGAAACACATTATAATATATACATGTGCTTCACAGAGAACCAGCTCTTGCAGGCAATCAAGAAGGACATCTGACACTGCGGTGTGGAGGATTGCTACAGCGAGAAAAAGATGAACTATCACATCTTCATCATCCTCCGTGTGACCTTTGAATAACCCGAGGAAGACAAGAGAGAAGTAACGACCCCTACGACCGCCAGAGCGAGCTACCATGCATGCTCTAGTAGGTTGCAACCTACGTCAGTTAATTCTGGGAAGAAATTATGCACAAGGTCCCTGAGAATTATAACGTATATGTATGAGATGAATTCTCATAAGCAAGAAATCTGTAAGAATCGACATGCACGTTTGGTGGAGCAATTCCCCCATGCATCGGGTGCCATAATAAATAATGCCTGCTTCTTAATGCTACATTTGATGAGAAAAATGAGCACGAGCCGGCTTCAGTGCACGCTCACAGCCCAAAAAGCCAACCGTATCCTGGCCTGCATCAAGAGGAGAGCGACCAGCAGGTCGAAGGATGTGATCCTGCCCCTCTCCTCTGCTCTCATGAGACCTCCCTTGGAGTATTGTGTGCAGTTCTGGTGTCCTCAACATGAAAAGGACATGGAACTGTTGGAACAAGTCCAGAGGAGGGCCACGAGGATGATCGGGGGCTCAATCACCTCCTGTATGAAGACAGGCTGAGAAAGCTGGGGCTGTTCAGCCTGGAGAAGAGAAGGCTGCGTGGAGACCTCAGAGCAGCCTTCCAGTATCTGAAGGGTGATTTAGGGCAGGATGTCCCTGCCCATGGCAGGTGTGTTGGAACGAGATGATCTTAAGGTCCTTTCCAGCCCTAACTGTTCTAGGATTCTATGGCTGGTGTTAAGGAGTCTTATTCTACCGACTTTCGGTGACGCCGCAGCACAGCCTGATTCTCATCCCCTCCCTCCGTGTTCCCTGCCCCAACATGCCTCTCAGCAGCTCCTCTCAGTGGCTGTTCACACAAGGGGCACGGACTGCTGCCCCAATCACTATCCCGCACCTCTTTCCTCCTGGGGCTGAGCTCTCCTCCCCATGCAGCCTCCCTCTGTCAGTCAGGCGGGTCCCAGGAGACCAACCTGAGGTGCCAGGGGCTGGGACCCCCCTCCCCGGGGCAAAGCTGGGCCCCAACCCTCACAGTATAAGGAAGCCCCTGCTGCACACTGCCTTTTGGCTGGGAGAGCAAGCCATGCTTTCAGCCAAGGCCCACCAGAAGGGGGCTTGGCAATGCACAGGGCTCTTGTGCAGAAGTGGCTGTCAGCTTCCCCATGCTGATCCATGACCTGCTGGCTGTATTAGGCCATGTCCCAGCTACCGTCCTAACCTGATGCCCCAGGCACGAGCAGCCAACTTCGTACCTAGTCGCCTGGCGGTGGCTCTGCCCTGCAGTCTCTCCTACTGACTGCTGGTCAGTCTCGCTCTCAAAGGAGACGTTTAAGGCCCCTTGGCCTCTTTTCCGTGATGCCTTTCTCCTTTCCATCTCTGGGCAAAGGCAGCCTCCCTGCTCAGCTCTTCCTCCTAAGCCTCAGCAATCTGGGCTCCTCAGGCAAAACCAGCTCCAGCAGCAGCTCCGCACTGCCCGTCCACAGGAGTGTCCCTGCTCAGGGCAACAGTCACGCGCAGCTGTGGGCTCTCTCCCTGCCCCACCACGCTGTATGGGTGCCCAGTTCTATGATGTCACAGTGGGGCTGAGCAGGGCTCCCTCTGGGCTCCCGTGGGGCAACATGGAAGTTGCCTGCTCCTTAGGAACAACTTGCAAATAGCTTCATTTGACTTGGCTTTCACAAAGTGGCCTGTGCTTGCCGTAGGATTGTTAGAAACTTAAAAATGCTTCTTGTAAAGGCTCAGCTTAGACACAACAGTGAAGCATCTCTTTATTTCAAGTTTTTGCAAAAACAGGCCTTGTAGTAAGGAGGCACACCCTGGTCACAAGGCTTTTATGACCTTTTGATGGCCCACCTCCAACCGCAGAGTCCCTCCCTTGTTTCCCTATTGGCTAGGTACTCCAAGGTTTACAGCCTATCTGAAGTGCCTAAGTTACCCACACCAAGTCCACCCCCGGGTACAGAGTGCATTGCTTCCTTTGAGAGCTCACTACCCTCCCACCCCCGACCCCGCCCCGCCAACCTGCTTGTGTGGGATGGCTTCCCTACACTGTAAGCACTAACCCAGCTCCTGCCAAAGTTTTCACGCCTTAACCGCCATCTTTCGGCTAACTGCAAAAACAAGACTTTAATACTTTTTACAAGATTATTGAGAAAAGAAACTGATGCACGGAATGAGACTCTACAACTCAAAGGGAGTTATAAAGCAGGTATGTTTATCATGGCGCCGGCTGCAAGGGGGGTCACTCCTCCTGACTTGCACACCGAGGGGTTAAGCAAGCAGATATTTATTACACACAAACATGCATATTCATTTGTGATAAGCACATAAATGTACTGGCTTTCGCAAATCATAGGTGTTACTACGTGGATGTAACTGTGTGAGTTCGCAGTAACAGAAACAAAGCTCGCTGAAGACACAAGATTAGGCAACAAGTTGAAAATGGCCAGGACTCTTGAGCAAAATGGAGTCAAACAACAAAAGAATTTGTAAAAATAAAAGAAAAGGGTTGTGTGTGTTTTGATTTGAGGAATGCTAGTGCCTGGACAACATAGGGCTAAAGTACTTTTAGCCTAACTTAGGTCGAAGAGAAAGATCAATGTTTGTGTTGTAAGTCTGTGGAATTTAGTGGCCTGACTAAACCTGAATGAGTTATTTCACACCATCCTTCTACTTATCAGTTAGTTTAGAGACAGAAGCTCCCAAACATCTGCTAGCTTGGGATACTCCCTGTCTGCCCCTCCTGCAATAAATTTTGCAGGAAGGTCACGCTGTTCTAAATCTTTGCCAGCTATCAGAAGAATTACAGATACGGCTGGGTTCAGCTAGTTCTGTGATTACTGGGGCATCCAAGTGTGCCAAAGGTGAAGAGTACACCGTGAGGAAGACTGCTTACTTCATCTTGAAGACCCCTCCTCACATGAGGAAGACTGCTTACTTCATCCTCAAGACCCCTGCCCACAATCACCGCAGAGCAGCGCGCAGATGCCAAGAGGAGGAGACTTATGATAATAAGGTCCTGGAGCTAGATATAATATTCCCTGCCTATACGCGGGAATTATGAATATGTATATGGGTAATGCAATAGTGAAAGTATATAAACCTGTAACAAATGCTCATCAGCGCGCCTCTGGCTACGGTCGTGCACCCAGCGCTGTTGCTTTTGCTTTACTGACTCTGTCCCTCAATAAAACCCTGTTATCTCGTTTAGAGGAGTGAGCTCGTATTTCACAGCAAGGTTGAGCAAGGCGGCCAGGAGAGCTGCGAGAGTCTGCAGAAGAGACGACGAGCGCTGGCAGAAAGAGCAGGCCAAAGGGCTGGAGTGAGCAGGGCCGGGCTCACGGTCAGGCCTGCTGTCCTATACGGTACTGCCGCGGGGGGGCGGCGCAGGGTGGCTACGCGGGCCTCCCTCTAGGCCCCAGCGCCGGGCGAGGCCGCCGGGGTGTCCACGGCAAGGCGCCGGCCATGATCTGGGGCCTCGCACCCCACCAGGCGGAGTCGGCAGTGTTGTCGGGGGCGCGGCCATGGCCGTCGATGTGGGGCGAGTTTTCGCTCTGCTGGCGGCCAAGGGCACGGAAGAGGCGAGGGCGGCTAGCTGTGGCCACAGCTCCAGGCAGGGCCTGCCCCGCGGGCCGGGGACCGGCAACGTGCGCGGTGCTGATGCTGGGCTGCGGGGAGAGACCGCCGGAGGCCCCCCGCTCTGCCACCCGGGTACGAGCGTTCCGCGGGCCCCGGACGGCTGTCGGTGATGCGCCGTGGCCACGTGTCCCCCAGCGTGTGTTCGCTGGGAGCCCTGCCCGTCCGTGGGCAGGGGAGGGGCGGTCTGGAGGCCCTGCTTCCTCCTTGGAAGAAGAGCGGCTCGGATGCTGCCTTCCCTGGGCTTTCTCTCCCTGCTCGCCCTCTACTGGTGCCAAACTCAGTCTGAGCTTATTCTGAGTAAGGCAAGAGCTTTCACAGCATCCGTGTGATGTCTGAGAGCACGTTCACCTGGGGAATCAGCCCTCACTGCTCTTCTTGGTGTTCCTGTCAGTCCGTGTCTGGGTTGGTAACACGTCCACTGTGAAAATAAAAACTGAGCTCCACGGTTTCACATAACACCCTCTGTTCTCTCCCTCGGACCACTCAGTCTGTCCTCAGTCCCAGAGAAGATGGTAGATGGTTTCTGTGAGTGCTGTTATTAGCACCATAATGTTCTTTTGTTTTAAGCCAGGGGCAGTCGCTCCTTTTATGCCACAAAGTGCCAAGACTGTGGCAAGGCTGCATACTTTATGATTATTTTTAATGCAACAGAAGAAGTGAAGAATTGAGATTGTTATTTAAGTGGTTTTTGCTTTTAATTAACAATTTTTGATTGATTTATATAAAATATCTTCCAAATGTTTGGTTTTGCTTCAAAGTGGTGAATACCTTGAAGTGTTTGTGGCTGAAATCAATGACTATCAGATTTCAGTCAGGTACAGTCAGATGAGCAGGTTGGTAGCTAAGGTTTTCTTCACAGAAGAGAGGGGGTTATGGACAACTTTTTTACTGCGCATCAGCCACTTTCATACAGCCCAGCACTTTGTTTGCCTGTGGTACAAAATTTCATCAGTGCGTTCTCCGGAAGGGTTAAAGTGGCAGTTTTGGAGCACTTTTAAAGCAAGTGGTGTGTAAAGTTTTAATAATCCAGTCACTTCACATGCATCTGGCAGTTGAAGACTTTTACCTTTTGTTTTGAATGCAGAATGCTGAAGGTATATTGGCATACCGGTCTTTAGGACAGCTGTTGAATGATTGAATAGATGTTGGTTTCTCCTCTGTCATTTAGCAATGAGAATATGAGCACTGAGATACATCTACTGAAGTAGTATGGACTACTGATTGCTATGTGATGGAAGAGCTCCTAGAGAAATTGGTAAAATCTTGGCTGGGCTTTGAAGCCCACAACTAAAGTGACATTGAGACTGTGCCCAGTCTTAACTGTGTAACAGATTCATCCTCTTCGTGTGTCAGTTGCCTGCATCTTGTTAGTCCTGCTCTGCTGCAGTAAGAATGCAATTTCACTTATTTTTGTCCTATCAGTTGTATCATTCTTCTTGTCTTGTCCTCTTTTGTGGATTACAGAGATATGTGGGAAAGTTGTACATAGGCCACCGCCACAGAAATGGGGTTAACTACAGGCCTGATGGTTCCAAATTCACAGGAGCTGTTTATCTTGGCCGTGTAGAAGCCTATGGGATGCTGGAATGGAAGGATGTCAGAAAATTTCAGGGAACTGGGAAATTGCTGTGCTAATACTGCAATTCCTGTGCCTTTCAAAGTCAGCAGTGGTTTGGTTTGGTGTTTTTTGGTTGTTTTTTTTTTTTTTTCCGAGTAGCTCCCTTAGTATTTTAGTTCTTTAGAGCAAAATTGTCATGCTTTGATCTCCCATGAGTTAGGGTGCTATTTCAACAGCTTAGCTTCTGTACTCAACTTTCCCATGGGGAAATACCGAAGGAGATGATAATAGAATCATTTGAGCTGGAAAAGACCCTTAAGATCATCCAGTCCAACCATTAACCCAGCACTGCCAAGTCCACCACTAAACCATATCCGTAAGTGCCACATCTACATGTCTTTTTAAATACCTCCAGGATGGTGACTCCACCACTTCCCTGGGCAGCCTGTTCCAAGACCTGACCGCCCTTTCAGGGAAGAAATGTTTCCTAATATCCGGACTAAACCTCCTGTGGTGCAACTTGAGGCCATTTTCTCTTTCTACTTGGGAAAAGACACCAACCCCCACCTCACTACAGCCTTCTTTCAGGTGGTTGTAGAGAGTGGTAAGGTCTCCCCTGAGCCTCCTTTTCTCCAGGCTAAACACCCCCAGTTCCTCATCACTCTTGTGCTCCAGGCCTTTCACCAGCTCCACTGCCATTCTCTGGACCAGCTCCAGCACTTCAATGCCTTTTTTGTAGTGAGAGGCCTGAAACTGAACACAGTATTTGAGGTGCAGCCTCACCAGTGCTGCCTGGAAAAGTTTCTTGTTCACGTATCTGATGTATGTAATTTGGGTATTTATTCTCCTTCTTTGATGAAGAGCTTATTTGTTAGACAGTACTCTCAAAAGGCATATTAGGATGAATTAGAAACTGGAAAAGCACTGCATTTTAGGAAACTGTGAAGATAGCACTCTGAAGTTTCCAGGTAGCTAGTTGGCTGGTTTGCATCATTTTCAGCCCTGATGTTGCTAGTAGAAGCTGGAAATCTTGTTTTCTAAGAGCTTGCAGTCCTTCTTTATTTTCCTAAAAGGTATATCTGACCAGTCCCAAGTGTAGGGGAACAGTGCCCACCTGTTCCTGCTGATCCCTGGGTATCTCTGCAAGTCCTCAAATAATCTAAAACATAGAGAGAAACAACATAACAGTGTTTGCATTTAGAGGGCCAATCAACACTGAGGAGACATCAACAAGAACACAGCATTCTTGCTCAGTGTTGATAATGTGGCGTTAATTACAGATTTAGGAGAGCTTTAGTTTGAGTATATGATGTAAAATCTAAAGCTCGGGGAAAAACAGAGAAACTTGAGATCATAACCATACTCAGAATTTTTTTCTTGCCAGTATATTCTGCCAGTGATAGTGCTTTTGTCCTACTCATTTATCTGTGTAGCTAAACATTTCAGTGTGAAGTTGCTGATTTTTGCTCCAAATGGCTGTTTTGAGGTTGTGATAGCTCAGTGTGAACCTGTCTCGAACCATCTGTGTGGTCCAGATACGCATGAGTCTGCTTGAATTTGATGATGTTTATGCCTTACCTACCACAGTGTCAAGGTCAAACTAGGATACCTTTTGTAGGAAGACTGAAACTCCTGTCCTGTAGTGCGCTATTTGCTGCTGAGACTCTTCCGTTGGCATGTCGTGTCATGCTTGCAAGACTATAGATACCCTAAATTTAGTTACATTGTAAGAAAAGAAATGTGCCATTTCCAGAATCTGTGTCTGCGCCAGATGTGTTTCAGAAATGTTTGTTTTGAGAAGGCAGTAAAATCTAACCAAAAACCTGTCCTGGACCAAAAGGCTGCAATCTAAAATTGATCACAGAATAAAATTAAAATAAAATCTTGCCTAGGCCTTAAAAGCGTCAGGAATTGTAATCTAAACATATACATCCTACTGTAGTTAAATTTAGGGCCTTCCACTGTTCGTGTGCTGGAAGATTTGTGTTTGCTGTTAATAGACCAAAGTGAACGTGAAGGCTTTGCTGTTCAGATTGGCTTTGGCAGTTATTGCTCTGTCAATAGTAAGTGGACCAGTAAGGCCAAAAGCAGCCAGATTGGTTTAAATACAATCCAGACTTTAACTGTACAAATTGTTTGCTCTCTGACTGATACTCGTGAGTTTACTTGTTTCTTAAGGGGCTGTACAAATCTGATGAGCGATTTGGACCAGGGGTTGAGAGCTATCCAGATGGCTGTCAGGATGTTGGCTTGTGGCTCAGAGATCATCTAATTAAGCTATGTACTGAAGTACCTGGTTATTTTCCTGTCTTGGATTATCCAGCGCACTACAGGTACACTGATGACAGATCTCAGAAGGGGTATATTTCACTTGAGGAAGACCCATTTCTCCGTAGCTATAAACATCTCCCTTTTGATGGTAATGATATTTTACCTGAAGGAGTCTTTGCATATTCTCGTAACATGGATCGTCTTACTCTGACTCACTCCTTCCTGGAGAGTGTGATGCTCTGTATTTTCAGAAGAAGCTGCCTGAGGAGGACCCTTGGCCTGTTGCAAATGTAACCTCCCTGCTGGTTCGAAGGTAGATGCACGTGCATAAGCAGAGGTAACTGCTGATGATTTGTTTATTATGTGTGGATTTTTAACAATTACTACCCATGGGTGTTTGTTGTTTTCAAATTTACGTTGCAGGATAAAAGCTGCACTCGAGATTGGGTTTTGTGGCCTTGAGATTACAAGTTGCCAATAAGGGTTGTTTTTTGTTAAAAAAGGAAGCAAATAACATATTCATCTCTCAATTTATAGATTTTATTCCTTTAAGTTAAACATTGGGTTTATCCTGGTCACACCTAGAAAAATAATCCCATTACTCATTAACAAGTCAGGGTTTCTGGAAGTCCAGTTTTGAAAAGAATTGGGAGTCAAGGGCTGTAGAGACCTGTTCTGACCTTCGCTGTCCGGAGAGTGTAGTCTGGCATAGAAAAAAAAATATGGGGAATCATAGCGCCAGGTTTTCAAAAGTACTGAAAATATGGATATTGATAACTCTTTGTGGTTGTCTTGACTCTTGTTCTTCTTCAAGGCTATTCAAAATACGCTGTAACAAAAAAGTCAACAGCTAGTAGAACTGCCAACTGCACATCAGTTTTTATGTAGCTTGGTACTTGTATGTGCAGATGCTTTTTGAGCCCACGGAGGATTTCCTTGTTTGCTTTTCTGATAGGAACACAAGCTACATACGTATATTTTATAGTCATAGTTAAAGCAGGTGATGAAAATTAGATCATAAACAAATGTCATGACTGTGCATGATAAATTGGGTCATAAAAACACATGGTAGTTAGATTTTGTTTTCTTACCCGTCCATCAAACATCTACTAAAATACTTTTAACTTGTCTAGATAAAATCTATATGCTACTGCCAGCACCCCATTAATATAAGCAAGCTCACACTATCTAAAATAGCTCTTAAAATGATAGCTGGCCTTATTTTCCCATCTTGCGGACCAGCATATTTTATTCTTGATGCATTTTCTTTAGCTGCAGTAGTGGTCCAAGAGTACCTAGCTGCTTAAATGTGCTGTGCTTTTCTCTCCTTTTCTAGGCGCTGTCAAGTGGAGTTCAATTCAGATGTCAACCTCATTCTCAGTGGAGCCCGCAATGCTTATGGGCCTTCAGGCCCCAGAGAACTTGCCTCGGAGCAGCTAATTAAGAAGGCAGCAAGAGGAGACTATGATGGGGTCTCTGCGATTCTGAGGAACGGGCTTGCTCATCCAGACATAGCTGACAAACATGGATACACAGCACTTGCTGCTGCGGCTGTAAGATTCTAAGCATGACTCTTTACCACATGATGAGAAAGTTCCTGGCGTAGTAGGCTGGATTAATTTTTTCTCTTGTTTCATTACATAGTATGAAGGAATGTTCAACAAGCAGGAAACCCAGAAAAGCGGTGTGGCATGAGTAGTGTCTGTAATGACTGGTATCGTGCCAACCCCCATGGTAAACAAAGAACCTAAAAGAAGCCCTTCAGTAAATATTAGCAGTGATTTCAAATGTCAGGTTTGATTTCAGGTTGTGATTATGCAGTGGGCTAGATCTATGTTCTTGGATGTGATTGTGCCCTTATTATTTTTGATCCTATTTGAAATCAGATGCACACAGAGTTGTTTTGTTTTTGCTGAAAAGCGGTTGTGGCTGAAACTACGCATGTACAACTCCAGTTTCTGTAGGAGGGGGATGCAATCTCTCCCCCTGCCTTTTTCTTTGTTTTTCTGTCAGCTGCCTCAATACTCAGCATTCACTGTAAATGCCAAGCAGAAGCTAGATAATTTAGAACACTGTATTTCTCCTATAGCCGTCTCAGTCATTTCTAGTCTCTCTGTGCATGAAACCTCGATGAATTCCTGCAAAATCCATTAGTTGAAATTAACCAAAAAAGTTATGTTCTGAACCCTGTAAGACATTGAGCTTCTGTTTTGAGGAAAATATCAATGTGAATTAGATAAACAGTGTAGAGCATCATTACCTCAAAATTGTGCTGTCAGTTCTTTCCATGTCCCGGGCAAGAAGTGTGTACTTATATATGCAAATATGGATGCTTCCCCTCTACAGGTTCCTTCCCGTAATGCTCTTGTCAATCTTCTTCTTGATAGTGGAGCTGATGTGAGTAAGTGTAGTGATGAAGGATTTTCTGCTCTCTCCATGTGTTTTATTCTTGTTTATCCAGAAGAATCTTTTAAGGGTAATATTGCTGAGAGGAGCTTGCACAGTTACAAGGTTTGTTTACTTCTAATCTAAAATAACAGAATCATAATGTAGTATTTTGCCAACCTGCAAGCTTGCTTTTAAAATTTGCTGTATATAAAACTCAGAACTTTAATACATTTTACATTCTGAAACTGCAGAATAATCTCTGCTCTCACTGCACTCACTTCCTAAGTCGAAGAACATGCTCCTATGCAGTTACAAGCTTACTCAGCAGTTGAAATAAGGCACTATATCAATAGCAGAATGCGAGGCTGTGCTGGCTAGGTGTTTAACACAGTGAAGATGCAGTGGGAGAGTTAATGGGAATTACAAAAATGTAAGTAGAACAGTAGGATGTAGGTGATTCTCCTGGTACTACGTAACCTTGCTGGCATCATGGAGGTGGCTACTACGAAGCGATTGTTCTGTCAGAAGTCTGGTGATGCTTGGGGAGTACTCAAAAAGGAAGAGTCGTATCCCTAACCTTTCTTCTGCCACAAAATGAAACACCTGCTTTTACTTCCTGTGTAGGAACAGGATATGAATTTTGTAAGGGTACAAACCTGGGAATGGGAAAGCAATGAAAGCAAGGATGCTGGGACTCACCAGCCAGGATGAGAAAACAGCTGAAAAAGGGGTCTGGGCAGGAACTGTGTGGTCTTAGAAGTGCTTCCGCGTAGCCTAGAAATGGAGGGGTGCCTCTGGAACTTTCACATGAGGTTAGACAGATTAGGCTTGTGCTTTGAGGAAACTTGTTGGAAATTAAGTACCAAATAATCCTTGGTTGCTCTGAAGTCACTGTTCCAGTTCCAAGAGTACGATCATGTGGTCGTGCGAAACACTGCTAAAGTTGCAAGGCAACTATATGGGAAAGGGAGAAGGGGAGTGAGAGAGAACTGCTGCTGAAAACTACACAGAAAATCAGTGTAGAGCTATTACCTCTCATAGTACTATAAGGTAATTAGGAGTAGAGAGGGGATCTTTCTATGTTGGTCGTTGTCTGTAGCAGTCTGTGAGATCTGGCGAGTAGACATACACTGCTTTCACTTTTCCTCTGAGTTGAACTTGCATCCAGATTTGGAAAAATTAGCCTTGTAGATCCTAGTATCAGATTCTCATGCAAGCTAATGCAGGTTGAAAATCTGTGTGTGTCTCGTGTTATTTCAGCAATTCTTTTTCTCTTAAGTTAGGTGATGTATACTGGAAGAAAGATTCAACTGTTCTGAACACGCTTTAGACACCATGGAATCATAGTAAAGTGAGGGTCGGAAACGACCTTAAGATCATCCAGTTCCAACCCCCCTGCCACGGGCAACCCCTCTAGACCATGTTGCCCAAGGCTCTGTCCAACCTGGCGTTGAACACTGCCAGGGACGGAGCATTTACCCACTTCTTTTTTGGGCAACCTGTTCCAGTGCCTCACCACCCTCACAGTAAAGAACTTCTTCCTTATATCTAACCTGAACTTGCCCTGAAATTGAACAAGAGAAATATTCTGTTATTTTAAGAAATTAAAACAAATGAACAAGCAAAAACTTAGTTACAATTTACTTCTAAATTATATCCCTAACAGCGCTTAACAAAATTCCAGTATCATTATATGCTGTATTGCGTTAAAGCTGTGATTAACAGGTGTGTTAATATACTGAGTCATGCACTGGAAGAAGATTTGTTTCATTTTAGTAACACTTCTTTTTTCTTTTTTTTAATCTTTAAGTGGACTGAAAAATCAGAATCCTCAGAAACTGTGAGTGATGCTGAAGGCATAGTGTGAGAGTAAGTCTCATGCGCTAGAAATGGGAGACCAACTCTCATAAATGGTTTTGCAAAAAGAAGGTAACATTATTTCACATATTTCACATAAATGTGCATCCGTTGCAAGGAAAGATATTTTTTGATTGTTTAACTGGGCAAACCTTGTTTACGAGTAGAAACCACTAACTGTTTATACGCTCTAATGTGGCTCACGGCAGCACTGAGAAAGACTATAGTTGAAAAGTGCAGTTCAAGCAAAGGACATCATGCTTGAACAAGACAAGATTTCTTGTTAGAAGATTGTGAAAAGCTTCTAAATATGCCAAGGAGAGTTGCAGTGTAGTGCAGACCTGAGGAAGGAGAATATATTTGTTACTTGAAGTCTTGACTACATAGGAACTTGCTTGTTGTTTTCTGCAAGTGTCTGTTCACCAGTGTCAACTGAAACAGTCCAACTGTTTTGCATTTGTGGATCTTTGAAAGGGACACATTTTGCTTTTTGCTTTGCTTACAGAGCAGTCACCAAAGATGTCAAAATTTTTGTGTGGGTTTTATGGCAGTGTAGGTCGTTTTGACATCTCAGACCCCTCAGACTGAAAGTTCGTGGTTGGCCTTCTGACCTCCATCCCTTATTTGTGCCACATTTTACTTTTGTGGCACAAAAGTAAAACATGCTCCCACCTCCCATGATTCTTGTTGTCTGAAATACTGTGCATACCGCATATTGTTCATTGGAATATAGAGATCTGCTGAATGTAGGGCTTGTGGGTAAAGCCGAGTTATTACAATGCCTGCAAAGATGAGTATACCGTGAGAACACTTTGTGATGGAATTTCTGGGTGATATCCAAGCATCCAAGTGCTGTCTGCTTCATTTTGTAGGGGTGTCAGATTCTTTTGTGTGTGTGGATAGTTTGCCTCCATAGAAATGCAGATGGCACCTGGAATATACTGTCCTAATCTAGCATAGCTCCGGTTCCAGCTTTTGTTTAAGAGAAACACTGGACCTTTGTTTTGTTGGGATGGATGGGTGAATGAAGTTTACTTGAGGAAAGAAACTTCCAAGCAGTCTTTGATGGCAGGAGGGAGGACTCTGTTTCTTTCATTAAACAATACGAAGACTAAATGTTTTACAAGTCACATGTGAGACTGGTAAAGACGCAGATAACCTTGCCTAGCTTTTTACCTGTCCCTATGCTGCAGCTTTTCATGACTGCAGAGACTGCTCTTTGCATGCCACTGCTTTAGTTTAGAGGGCTGAGATACACTGACTGTACTGTCTCCTCTTCAGGTCATAATGTTGTTGCCTGACTGGTGTATGACAGTTGTGATGTGACCCTAAAGACTGCCATGTCTTCCCTCTGCTAAGTGACAGTTGTAATGTCTATTACCTGCAAGCCATTTTAGTCCACTAGCTTTTCTTGGAAGGTGCTAATATGTTATTCTGGTATTTTCTATGTCAATTCTAGACGACAGAAGAGATGGGAAGCAATCCAGCTACTGCTTCATCGAGGTGCAGATCCCAACGCATCCTGGGCCCCACCACACCTTCTGTTCTTTGCTGATAAAGCTGCAGACGCAGAAGCAGTGGAACTCCTCTTAAAAAGGGGAGCCATGTCTGATGTGCGGCTTCCATCGAAGGTTTTACTGAATGATATTTCATAATATGGGATTCAAGGTGTGTACTGCAGCTTCAGTGCCCTACTGTAAAATATCTTGCATGTCAGAATCAGCTTTAGAATGGCCAGAAAGCTGTTTAAAGCGATTATCCTGTTCAAAGATTTATTTTTCTGTTTTTTAGTAGAAAGAACTCAAAGCTCCTTACTCTCCAAGTTTCTCTTTCTTACTATGTTTTCTGATTGCCAAGCTTGTGAGTGGTTGAGGAATATTTGCAAAGCTGGTCCTCACGTTGGTTATAGCTGTTGTGATATTTTAACAGGCCAAGTGTCTGGGGCCTTTAGTATTCCACAGTCTTATAAGTCTGGGCTCTAGATTTCTGGTGGCTGTCTGTGAGGCGCAGCATATGGGAAGAGTGAGCTTGGATTATTCTTAAAATAATATTTATCACTATTTAAGTGCTGCTTCTGATAAACAGGAGTCTTAATGCTATATTTGTGTTTTCAGTTAGGGGGGTTAACTGCTCTCCACATAGCTGCCTCGATTCCTGGGGAGGAAGGGGTCCAGATAACTCAGTACCTCCTGCATTCTGCCCCAGATCTTAATGCAAGGGCAGAAGATGGAAATGAGCTATATGGTCCAGACAAGGTATGTTGCTTTTTGAGCTCATCTTTCAGCTATTGAAATTCAGATTGCAGAGGACCTGAGCAGGGAGTTGAGATTACTGCCTGCCTGATTTTGCAGTGAAAGCTTTGCATTTCCCTGAAAGAGCCTTAAAAAAAGAAAGAAAACCAAACCCCCAAAAAACTAGAGTCACTTGAAGTGTATTGTATTAGGTTGTAAATAAACACATGCTTCCGGTGCCCCAGAACACTCTGTCATGTCTTACATAAGACAGAGTCTAGAAGTTTCTTATGTGTAGTCCAGTACAAATCATAAAATCATCGAATCATAGAATAGTTACGGAAAGGACCTGAAGGTCATCTAGTTCCCACCCCCCTGCCATGAGCAGGGACACCTCACCCTAGATCATGTTGCCCAAGGCTCTGTCCAGCCTGGCCCTGAACTCTGCCAGGGATGGAGCATTCACAACATCTTTGAGCAACCTGTTGCAGTGCCTCACCAACCTCACAGTAAAGAACTTCTTCCTTATATATAACCTAAACTTCCCCGATTTAAGTTTAAACCCATTCCCCCTTGTCCTGTTGCTACAGTCCCTAATGAAGAGTACCTCTCCAGCATCCCTGTAGGCCTCCTTCAGATACTGGAAGGCTGCTATGAAGTCTCCACGCAGCCTTCTCTTCTCCAGGCTGAACAGCCCCAACCTTTTCAGCCTATCTTCATATGGGAGGTGATCGAGTCCCCTGGTCATCCTTGTAGCCCGTCTCTGGACTTGCTCCAACAGCTCCATGTCCTTTTTATGTTGAGGACACCAGAACTGCACACAATGCTCCAAGTGAGGTCTCATGAGAGCAGAGGAGACGGGCAGGATCACCTCCATCTACCTGCTGGTTGCGCTCCTCTTGATGCAGGCCAGGATACGGTTGCTTTCTGGGCTGCGAGCGCACACTGCAGCCGGCTCATGTTCACATCGACCAAGACCCCCAAGTCCTTCTCCGCAGGGCTGCTCTGAATCTCTTCTCTACCCAACCTGTAGCCATGCCTGGGATTGCCCCGCCCCAGGTGTACGACCTTGCATTTGGCTTGGTTGGACTTCATGAGGTTGGCATTGGCCCACCTCACAGGCGTGTCGAGGTCCCTCTGGATGGCATCCCTTCCCTCCAGCGTATCAACAGAACTACACGACTTAGTGGTGCTGGCAAACTTGATGAGGGTGCATCAATCCCATTGTCCATGTCACCGACAAAGATGTTGAACAGGATTGGTCCCAGTACCGACAACCACAACTCTTTGCATGTGGCCACCCAGCCAGTTCCTTATCCACTGAGTGGTCCATCCATCAAATTGATGTCTCTCCAATTTAGAGACAAGGATGTCATGCGGGACAGTGTCGAACGCTTTGCACAAGTTCAGAGAGATGACTTCAACTGCTTTGCCCCATCCATCAGTTCTGTAGCCCCATCATAGAAGGCCACAAAATTGGTCAGACATGATTTGCCCTTAGTGAAGCCATGCTGGCTGTCACCAACCGCCAACCATTTCTCATGTGCCTTAGCATGCTTTCCAGGAGAATGTGCTCCAAGATTTTGCCAGGCACAGAGGTGAGGCTGACTGGTCTGTAGATCCCTGGGTCATCCATTTTCCCCTTCTTAAAAATGAGGGGTTTTTTTTCCCTTTTTCCAGTCGTCGGGAACTTCACCTGACCGCCATGATTTTTCAAATATGATGGACAGTGGCTTAGCAACTTCATTTGCCAGCTCCTTCAGGACCCGCGGATGGATTTCATCAGGTCCCATGGGCTTGTGCACGTTCAGGTTCTTAAGATGGTCTTGAACCTGATCCTCTCCTACAGTGGGCCCAAGGTCTTCATTCTCACAGTCCCTGTGTCTGCCTTCCAAGACTTGGGCAGCGTGGTCAGAGCACTTGCTGATGAAGGCTGAGGCAAAGAAGTCATTGCGAACCACAGCCTTCTCCAAAGCCAGGGTAGCCAGTTCTCCTGATAGCTTCTGGAGAGGGCCGACATTATCCCTAGTCTGTCTTTTGTTTGCTCCATACCTATAGAAGCCCTTCCTGTTATCTTTCACCTCCCTTGCCAGATTTAATTCTAACTGGGCCTTAGCTTTCCTAACCTGGTCCCTAGCTTCCTGGGCAATGTCCCTGTATTCTGCACAGGCTGCCTGTCCTTGCTTCCACCTTTTATAAGCCTCTTTTTTCCCCTCTAAGTTTTCTCAGCAGTTCCTTATCCATCCATGGAGGTCTCCTGGCCTTCCTGCCACATTTCCTTCTAGTTGTTACACAACACTCCTGAGCTTGTAAGTCAGGATATAAGCATCCCTTCCCTCAACCTGGTTGATCCCTGAATATCAACCAGCAGTCTTGGCCCTCCTGCCCTTCAGGGCTTTATCCCACAGAACCTTACTAAGCAGGTTCCAGAAGAGGCCAAAGTCTGTTTTCTTGCAGTCCAGGGCAGTGAGCTTGCTGTGTGCCCTTCTTACTGTCCTGAGGATCTCAAACTCGACCATCTTGTGATTGCTACAGCCAAGGCTGCCCTGGAGCATCACTTTCCCAACCAGCCCCTCCTTGTTGGTGAGTACGAGGTAAAGCATGGCACCTCTCCTTGTTGGTTCCTCTATTACTTGCAAGAGGAAGTTGTCTTCCGCACAATGGAGGAACCTCCTGGACTGCTTGTGCCAGGCTGTACCGTCCCTCCAACAGATATCCCCCATGAGGACAAGGGCCTATGAGCACGAGGCTGCTCCTATCTGTCTGTAGAGCACTTCATCCAGAGAGTCCTCCTGATCAGCAGCTTGTACGAGATCTCCTTTGACTGTGACTCACAAGCTCTCTGTTGACTCATCACCTGTCCCCAGACAGAGATCCATACTCAAATGTCTGAAGATATATATGTCTGTTATGGGACTTGCTTGCTTCATCTCCATGGAGTTGTATTTTAGTACTTTGTCCTTAACTAGTAAACAGGAGAACTTAATACCTATTTATCAACAGTATTTAGTTACAGAATGCCCAGACACAGTCTAGGCAAAATTTACTTTTTCAAATATCACTTTTATATTGATCTGGTAACCCTTTATTCATAGAGCTTAAATGAATATGTGAATGAGCCCCACTCAAGGCAGGTCCTTTGTGCCTGAAAGCTTGCTGCTTCCCTCTCACGCCCAACTCTCTGTCATGTGGCCCAGTGAAAGTTATTAACATCTATCTCTCAAATTTGCTATCCCCAGACTTCTCCAGTCGTTTTACTAAACTTCCTAGTGAGTAGTGCGAAAGCCAGCAAGACATGAATGTAAAGAAAGTAGGAAAAGGGTGGCTATTGTTTTTGTGGGGCTGAGCAAGCCATGGTAAGAACACTCCAAAGGGAGGCAAGCCTAGCAGTTCCGAAAAGCTGAAAGGGGCAGGATTGGAGTGTGGTTTCTGCATCCCTGTTTATCTTTCTCCAATACAAAAGCATACCAATAATCCAGAGCGGCATTCTGTTGGAAACTCAGCCATGAGCAAATCTAGAGGAAACCATTTTCAGTATTTTTTATGAAACCAACATTCTACCTTTTGTTCTGTCACTACAAAATTTATACTTTACATAGGATAAGTAGTAGAACAAAGAAAATATTTGTAGTGTGTTGCTGTTCTTTAACTATATTCCGTTCACTGGAAGGGTATCAAATATCTATAAAAATAAATCTGAATGCAATATATACAGCTAGAGGAGCTAGAGTGTGTGCTATGAAAGGGCTGACAACTGCATACAACATGAAATAGATTCTGTATCAAGTCTTTGTTTCTCAACCTTTTTCCGTATGCTGTCTTCATAATTTTAAAGTCAATTTTGGTATTCTTCTGGGCAAAAGTGTTTTCTTGCAACACAAAAATTTAGGTTTCATGATTTTTAATGAAATAGTCCCATATCCAACAATTTCTACTGGTTCCTTATGTCTGATAAAGTAATGATCTAATAGGCTGTAAGGGATCAACCTATCTAATCCTTATCTTTGTAGTAAAGGTTTTGGTGTTTTTTTTTTTCCAAATACGTTATGACTCAGACCAGGTGATTTTTAAAGCTACCCTTTCACAGTATCACAGTATCACAGTATGCTAGAGATTGGAAGGGACCTCAAAAGATCATCAATCCCCCTGCCGGAGCAGGAACACCTAGATGAGGTTACACAGGAATGTGTCCAGGCGGGTTTTGAATGTCTCCAGAGAAGGAGACTCCACAACCTCCCTGGGCAGTCTGTTCCAGTGTTCTGTCACCCTCACTGAGAAGAAGTTTCTTCTCAAGTTTAAGTGGAACCTCTTGTGTTCCAGTTTGTACCCATTACCCCTTGTCCTATCATTGTTTGCCACTGAGAAGAGCCTGGCTCCATCCTCGTGACACTCCCCCTTTATATATTTATATACACTAATAAGGTCACCCATCAGTCTCCTCTTCTTCAAACTATAGAGACCCAGCTCCCTCAGCCTTTCCTCATAAGGGAGATGCTCCACTCCCTTGATCATCTTAGCTGCCCTGCGCTGGACTCTCTCCAGCAGGTCCCTGTCCTTCTTGAACTGAGGGGCCCAGAACTGGACACAATATTCCAGATTCAATGGTGATGCTATGATTCATGCTAAAAGAAGTAAAAACTACTGTCTGGTGACTAAATTTTTGAGTGTTACTGAAGCTATGACAAATACAGGCCGATACTGCAAGTGTGCTGTGGTAAATACTGTAAAGCTTTAGGGCTTTGCCTGATCTGACCAGGGTCTGGGTTTCCTGCTGTAGAACTGTCAATAAAGGCTTCTCCAGTCACTAACGTGTCACATTTGCATGTGCACATTTGCAGGCAGTGATTGAACTCCTCAGACATGGGGCTGACCCAAATCTGCCATTGATTGGAGCAGTAAGAAGTGCCCTGTGTGCTGCTGTCAGTACGGCTTATGAGCAGCAGAGGACGGCAGCACAGAGGATTGCCTTGGTGAGATAACTTCTGGGTGTTTATTGGGTTTTTTTTCAAACCTCAGAAAACCAGAGAGTTCTGTCTCCTTTCTCTGTAATGGGTAATCTGATTTCTCCCCACTCTTCCTGTGTCTGTTCCTAATGCTGTTTATTTCTGTCCTGAGGAACAGGTGTTTTGTATGGAAATTCATTTTCATGTTCAAGTAAAGAGGATGATAACTTCCTTGTGTAGAAAAGGAAAAACTGCATTAAAGTCAGATGGGGTAGTTGTAGTGCCCACAGTCCTATCAAATCTGACTATAACCTTGTTTATGAACCCAACCAGCATCCACATGAAGAGAGCTGCGTTGTCTTTGATTGTTAATGTAAAATATTCAATACCACTGGTGATGAGTGAGCTTTCTCATTCATAATTAGGTCAATGACAGCATTTGGCCTTGTGAAAACTGGAGTTTTTTCTCCTCATCCAAGGGAGCACAGGGCTGATCTTATTCGGAGTGGAGGTGAAAGGCTACAGCTGATGGGTCTGGGAGAGGAGGGAATTTTCCTCAGGTGGGTTCTGTTCTGAACCCTCCCTCACTAGTTGTCTGCGCTTCATGTGTTGCTGGAATATCGTGAGATATCCAGAAACAAATAGCTACTGCCTGCAAGAAGGTTTTACTTACAGAACATGTTTAGATTTGACAATTCATCATCAGCTCTAAAGGGGCAGAAGAAATGCATGGTTTGGTGCACAAAATGGTCTCACAAACAGAGGTTAAGCTCTGATGCTCAGCACTGTCTCTGTAGCTGTGGTATGAATGCAGTTTCTGGGAAGGTTTTCTTTTTGCTTGAATGTGTCATGATTTGCTGTCTTCAGGTTGATAAGCTGCTTGAAGCTGGTGCAGATATCCTTGCACCAGTTACTCTTCAGGAAGGACAGAGAAAAGCTGTGGGAACAGTTGTTGACTACGCCTATTATGAGTATTACCAGGTATAACTTCAGTTTCCATATCTGAAAGTCCTGTGCATTTGCATCCATTCAAATATATGGCCTGTTATGTCCTTATGAATTGACCAGGGCCTCCTTCAAAACCTTTTATGGAAATTTGATTTTCTCTTCTTTTTTTGGTGAGACTCAGTTCAGCACCAAATGAAACACTAATCAGTTAAGTTTCAACACCCTCTGATAGTTTTGCCTGTAAAGACAATCCTTGCTGTCCATCTTATCGTAAGATTCCATTCATAATCTGATTGAACAGGGTTACTCGTAGTCTTAAACTTGGGCATTAAAACCAAAAATAGTGTGTGTTTCTGTGAGGCTACAACCAAATCAGGGGAAGTTATTATGGGTTATAAATCATGTTAATTTTTGATGTCTTGTAAGCCATGAGAGGACATTATTGGTCAAATTTAAAAATAATGGATTTCCTAACTAAAATACATATATTTAAATAAAAAATACATTAAAATATGTATTATGCATTATATGTTATAGATAAATAACTAAATATATATTTATTAAGTGAATTTACTAAAGGGATCTTTAATCATTTAGTAATGCCTTATAAAAAGAATCTCACTGTGAAGTATAATGAGAAACTTCTGCTGATGTGTTTTTTCTGTATATATTTGTTTAAAAAAACTACTTTAAAAAGGCCTGGGATTCTGTGACAGTTCAATTAAACCTCTTTTTTTTTTTATAGTATTCTTATTAACAAGAAAACTTACATGTTGAGCAGATTGCTTATGTCTGAAACATAAACAGCAGTTGTTCTGAAAAGAACGATAGTAATGGTCACCTTGTTCACAGAGCAGCCTGCTTAGAACTACTGAGGGTTTCTTCATCCCTCACCAATGTTCTGCGTAGATATTACCTTGTGATCATAGCTGATTCTCAAACAGGAAAATAAATTAAGCAATTCATAGCTGTAATCACAGGTCAAATTTGATCACTGTACTCCATGTATCTTACTGTCTTGCTCTGGACGTTTTTTCTATGCTCTCCTTCCTGGCACTTGCTACAGGGAAGTAGCACGGGAAATTGAGGAGTGAAGTAGTGGGCAAACAGTGCCCCCCAGCTGTCTTTTAATTTTCAAGAAACTTCGTGGTGCTTCCAGACGTGCTGGGAGAAGAGCTCTGCAAGATGAGGGCAGCTTCCAAGTGCAAGGTCCTGCAGATGGGTCCATGCAACCCCTGGTATCAGTGCAGGCTGGGGGTGAAGCAGCGATTGAGAGCAACCCTGAAGAGAAGGACATGGGGGTACTGGTGGTTGAAAAGCTGGATGTGGCCCAGCAGTGTGCACTGGAGCCCAGAACCCCTCACCCTGTGTTGGGCTGCATCCCCAGAGCATGAGCAGCCAGTCAAGGGAGAGGATTCTCCCCCTCTGCTGCTCTCTGGGGAGACCCCCCCTGCAGTCCTGATCCAGCTCTGGGGCAACAGCACAAGAGGGACGTGGAGCTGTTGGAGCGAGTCTGGAGGAGGCCATGGAGATGCTGCGAGGGCTGGAGCAGCTCTGCTCTGGAGCCAGGCTGAGAGAGCTGGGCTGGTTCAGCCTGGAGAAGAGAAGGCTCCGGGGAGAACGTACTGCATCCTTTCAGTACTTAAATTGAGTTTATAAGATGGAGACAAACCTTTTAGCAGGCTGGTTGCAATAGAACAAGGAGTTCTAAACTTGAAAGAGAGTAGATTTGACTAGATGTAAGGAAGAAATTTTTTACAATGTGAGTGGTGAAACACTGAAATAGGTTTCACAGAGAAGATGTGAAAGATCTTCTCTGTGAAACCTATTCCAGTGGGAAGGGATGCCCCATCCCTGGAAACACCATCTCTGGCTTAGTGGTGCTCTGAGCAACCTGATCTTGTTGAAGATGTTCCTGCTTATTGCAGGGGGGTTGGACTAGATGACCTTTAAAGGCCTGTTCCAACCCAAACTATTCTATTATTCTATGATTTTCTCTTGAAGAAACATCTGGAAATTGTTTTAGTTAATTTCTTGAGCACTCACCAAACCGATAACTGGAACAACTAGGACATCTAACCTGGACATGTTCTGTGCTCCATAGCATGAACTGAGATCCAAGCCAGGATCCAGCAGGGACGATGCTGTGCTTTTGGAATTGGTTGGCTTTAACTCTGAAACACTAACTTGTGTGCTACTGTTCCCAGGTGTTAGTGAATTATCTCATATTGCAGGATAGAATTGCTCACACACCATACCACATACTGCCAGCATCTGAGCAGGAAGCTTTTCAAACACGCCGATCACTGCTGGAACACTTTAGAGTGAAGCTCCGTGAGCGTGTCATCCTGAAAGAGAAAGAGTGGGATCAGGAAGAGCTGAGAAGATCCAAGAAATGTTAGTTCAAGTCTAAGATTAGTTCAAGTCTAAGATTAGTTCAAGATTAAAGGTAGCATCACCTGGTGTGAAGGGGAATTGATTATTATAGTTCTCATTATTGTCTGAAAAGGTAACTCCTAATAAAACCTGCTTATCCATGTTTGGTAAGGAGATGCAGGGGTTATAGAATCCTAGAATAGTTAGGGTTGGAAAGGACCTTAAGATCATCTAGTTCCAACCCCCCTGCCATGGGACACCTCACACTAAACCACGTCACCCAAGGCTCTGTCCAGCCTGGCCTTGAACACCGCCAGGGATGGAGCATTCACAACTTCCCTGGACAACCCATTCCAGTGCCTCACCACCCTTGCAGTAAAGAACTTCTTCCTTGTATCCAATCTAAACTTCCCCTGTTTAAGTTTGAACCCGCTACCCCTTGTCCTGTCAGTACAGTCCCTAATGAAGAGTCCCTCCCCAATTCTACAAATATTAAAGAGAATGAACAGGCTTTGTGAAGAAATCTGAATATGAGTTTAGTGCCTGTCAGCTGCTTCCTGGTAAATCCCTGTACAAGATCTACTACCATGTGTTAAGGAGTGATTGGAGGAGTTGGCTCTTCTTTCATGGGAGAACTTTGGAATTGCTTGTCATTACTGCAGGGATCAGGATACATGCAGTGGTCACTGCGGATATCTAGTGTACCTTCATTCCTTATGGCAACTGACTATCAGGTCCTCTCCCATTATGTCAGTGCTCTTCTGCTATTAAAGTAGCAACAATGAATATATTAATATGTTACATAAATCTTAATTTGGATGGTCTGAGTTACACCCTCAGTACTGGTCAAATGCGTGGTGAAATGAGGCTTAGATCCTAGGTCTCTGATAGGTCTTTGGGACAAAAGATGTAGCACACTCGGGAAGTGAACTCAGAATGTAAGGCTGTTACCTTTGCGGTTCAGCATCACCTGTGACTCTGTGGCTTGTCACAAGCAGGTTGTAAGAATAAGTTATCTGTATGGTTTCTTCCTCTTGGCTGTGACAGGCAGCAATTGGCTCCTATTTTCTTGGCTTCTGAAGCTTGTGGATGGAAGATGCATTTTATTATGTATCTTCAATTTTTCTACAGTAGACAAAGCCAAGCAGACTTTTAATGACAGTGGGTCTTGTGACTAGTATTTGAATTCTTATGTCAGAATACCAATTTTTGTTTTCCCCCCTGTTCTCTTTTGCTGGTGTAGCGGATTCAGCCATTCATAAACGTGTTTCAAAGAAGAAAGGAGGGAGCCAGCATGTGGAAGAAATGAGGTAGGACAGTACTACAGGATACTGCTCTCAAGGATTGACTATTACAAGTCAAAAATCCTATGCCCTGGGGATTTTTCTTCCTCACCAAAATTATTGTCGCCCTGCCATTTTTCTCCTTTCTAATGTTTCTCTCCAGTCTATCCAGACTTACCAGCTGCCATTAGGTTCTTTCTGGGCTCTGATCACATCCCTCCTTTTCAGCTCCAGACTTTGCTATTACTGTTTATAATATTCAGTCTTCTTGTGAGAAGCAGAGTGTCCTTGTGTTTTAAACCAATTAATGACATCAGTACATTAGAGGAGCATGCAAATACTAAGAATTAGGCCCGTACAAATTTTGTAGCTTACATTTCTCCAGAAATTTCAGGAATAAGTTGTACAGTTTGAATGTTATTCTTGGAACTGTGTATTAACAAAAGTTTGAGTAATAATGGAATACTGGCCTCAAGGATATTGAATTCTGTCACCAGTTTCTCATACTGTATGGAATTCACAGGCTTCTGAACTTTGCCTCAGTATTTGAATCAAGAGGAAGTAAGATAGGTGTCAGGAGCTGGGGCCTTTTTGAAGACAGAAATTTTGAGGTAGCATTTTTTTCTGAACCAAGATAGATCAATAGTAGCATAAGATGCAGAAATACCTAGAAGAACATGAACTAACTCAAACTAAAACCTGGAAAGTTAAACTAGTACACCAAGATTTTACAAATAAATCTCAATGATGACTTCCAGCAACAAATGAAACCTTAGTGAAGCTTGCTATTTGGAAATGATCCTTAGATGCTTTTAAAAGGATGTGAATCTGTAGTCCAGCTTGCACTTATATCTAATATTCTGCTTCCCTGTCCCACTGACAGCCTTAGTCCAAGCAATCTGTTTTATGTTCCAACTTTGGAATAACTGTTGTGGTGCAGAGGCCTATGAAAGCCCTTGTTTGTCTCTGCAGTATTCCAGGGTGTTCTGTGAGTGTTTTAAGTTTGCCAGCTTGGCTTTGTTATCTCTGGCCATATATGATCTGTTTGCATGCCAGTTTGAAAAGAGACATCTCCAGGCCGAGTGTACACTAAAGCATGCAGTGTGCTAGTGTATGGCAGGATGTGGATGTTGGTTTGGTAAAAGCTTGGTCATTTTTCTCACTAGGCTTTTCTGGGGGCTGGCTTTGCAGCTGGTACGCAGTCTGCTCCCCACAAACCCCTGTGATAAGCTGCAGAGACTCCTGTTCTTTATTGCTGAGCATTATTGTTGAACATTATTATTTTTGTATTGTAGCCGTTTTAATGCAGTTTTACTGTGATCTGCAAACATGCTGTCAGCTTGAGGAAAGCATTAACCAAACAACAGTGTGCTTTCATTTTACAACTGTCTTTGTTCTAGATTACCTTTATTTAAATACTGCTATCAGTGTGGACGTTCAGCTGGTGTTCAGCTCTCACCTTGCCAGCATTGTCATGAAGTCTTCACTTGCAGTGATATTTGCAAAAAGAAATCCTGGAATGAGCGGCATAGGCAGGAGTGTTTGGGATTGCTGAGCAAGTCTTCCCATCATTACGATCTGAGTACAGTGGTTTGTGCTTGTATACTGACTGGGGTATGTCTTCCATGTAACGGACCGGTAAAATGTGTTTTACAAAAGAATTTAAATAAGAAGGTTCAGTTCATTCACTTTAGTGGCTGTGATCTTTGTAAACCCACCAGCTTTAAGAGAGCTGCTACTGTGTCATTACTTGGAACGTGAGGAGAAAAGAATCTTTAAGGTGAGTGCAGAGCAAAGGAAATGCTCTCTCCGAGACTAAGGTTAGCTACTGTGAACATCCATAGACAACTTTCCAGGCTGAAAGACCACCATAGAGCAAACAAGTTAGGCAGGGTGGAGCTTTCGGTACAAATTCTACCAATTAATCATCTGTACCTGTATTTTAGAAGAGAAATCAATGAGATTTCTGACTTTTACGCATGGAGTCGTTAATACCACACCACTGTGCTTATTGGAAACCACACTTGTGCTCATAAAAATGAAGCCCCATGCTACCTAGCAGTAGAAGACTGGCAAGGTAGAAATTACACTATTTGAATTATATCAGATGCTCACATAGATTGAATGAGAAATCTGACGTATGAAGTGTGAGGTGGATACAGAACTGCTTTATTCACAGAAGTTCTGCAACTGATGTATCTTTTAGCGTCTGCCTTGAATGGGACTTTTAAATCTTGGATACATATAAAACCCTGTGTGTTTGGAATAGTGGGGTCTGTCCCACTGGAGATAAGTTATATCAAACATAGATGTTTACCAGTATGGGCTCTAGAGAATCAAAATATTACAGAACGGAACAGAATAGACATCAGACTGAAAGTTGGCAGCTGTATACGGCAGCTGTACACTGAAGGACTTAAACATGAAAAAAAGGACGTTCGTTTAGAAAACAGAATTTTCCTACCTTGTGTTTAAAAATTTAGTGCATTATGGGTACAGCTGGGTGAAACATCAGGATGTTAACTGGTCGTTATTTAAGCTCTTTGAGGTAAGCTTTTTCCTGTATGGCAAATGCAAAATTTCATTAACTTCAGATTCAGTGACTTCAGAGCAAGTGTGAATGCCTTTCTGTAGACAGAATTTTTCTCAGTAATAAACAAGCTTCCTCAGTAGTGTCTCCCTGTCTAGTTAATTTTGAGGTGGAAAGGGTTTTGTTTGTTCCTTTGTTATAGTATTTTCTCTCCCGTTGTGTCCTTGATTTAAAATGACCTGAAATTCCCTCAGATGAGTTTTAGCAATTCAGTCTGTTGCTCTGAGAGGCTCTGATGCCCTTCGCCCCCTTTCCTGATTCCTTTTCACTGTAGTACGATGTGATTAGCATTTATTTTGTACTTCATAAGCAAAACTCTCAATGTTTATCTGAGTTTTGAAGTAACTAATAGTATTAACTGCAGATACATTTACTGGAAGAAGCAAGTGTCATTTACACTCGCATATGTAGTCATTGTTTGCTAGGAAGTTTATAGGTGAGTAGGTAGCCGCAGCTACCCCAAGAGTTGTGTCTGTTAGCATCACATTTAATAAACTATGCCAAAACAGGAACTTCCAGGAATCTTGTACGTGCTTCCAGTTTATTGTTTCAGAGAAACAAAAGTCACACAAAGAAACGTGGCCGGCTTTGGTTTTTTTTTTCAGAGAAGAGTACAGCTCGAGCAGCTCCGGATGGAAGCAGTGCAGGATGCCAAAAGAATGTCACTGGCAAAAAGGGGGAAAATGGAAGAGAAAGAAAAGATGAAGAGAGAGGTGGAAGAAAGAGTAAAACTGGGACTGGTGGAAGAGAGCATCGCAAAGAATGACTGACTTGTTTCAAGTCACTCCTGCTGTTGTTAGGACAAGTTTTAATTCCACTGTTCTTTCTGCCTTGTGATGCACTTCTGCTAAGCTTGAAAGTGATCTAATTTGACATGTTTTGAGAAAGTAAAGCCAAACCCATCTTTCGAAGATACTGCATATGAGCTCAAGGATTATAATGCCATCGAAAACCGGTGTGTGTATGTATATGCAAGCTATGTGTTTCTATAAATTTTTGCAATTAGAAATACAGTGAACTTCAGATTGCTTTTAATGGTCTAATGCCACATATATATGTATATACATTTTAAACCACACTATTGCCCCTTATTAAACATCATCACAAATACTCCAGTAGGGAGGGAGTATCTGAGCATATCGAGAGTGACTACATGGCTGGGGGGATGAGGGCTAAGGTCAGCGTGAGTCCAGATGGTTTTCTCTTTAATCCTATTGCCAAATTAGAAAGGCTTAAGGAGGAGTGGATGTATCTTGAGGTTCAGCATGTTGTTGTGCAGCTGTGTCAATGACAACGGTGTGATTTTAAAACCACAGGACCACCTTTGGGGGTCAAGGATTGGTAGGGACAAGTAGAACTTTCCCGACAAAGAAGGTAGAAACCCCTCTTTGCTAACAGACTGGCAAACCTGAGGAGACTAGAATAAGATAGGAGGGAGATGATGACTTCAAGTGAGGAAGCGGTGAATTGGTTTGGCAAGCAAAGGTGCAGAGTGATGTGGTTGACGGTTTTCAAAATCTACAGAACAGGGAAGAACGGTGCACACTCACAAATAAGGAATTGCTGAGGGGACATTAGCAAGGGGTGTGTGGGGGTTGTTCCTCATCTTTCAGGAGTGTCTGTATGCTAATGCAGTCAGTATGGGGAGCACACAGAAGAAATTAGAAGTTTACATGCCATTAGAGGGCTACAGTCTCAGTGAAGTCACAGAGATGTGGTGGGGAAGCTCACATGACAGATGTGCTGAAACGGATGGACACAGGTTCTTTAGGAGAGACAGACCGGGAAAGGGATGAGCGGGAGCTGCCCTTACTGTGACAGCAGCTGGAATCCATGGAGCTCTGCCTTGGGGTGAACAAAGCCAGTTGAGAGGTTATGGCTCAGGATTAGCCGGCAGAATAACATGGGTGATGTGAGTTGAGGTATCTGTATGGACTGCCTGATCAGGAAGAAGTAGATGAGGTCTTTGTCAAACAGCTGGAAGAAACCTCATGCTCATAGGCCCAAGTCCTAAGGGAAGACTTTAAGCACCCCATGACATGATGGGGAGGAGAATCAAAAGAATGTAACTCCCACGGGTTGAAATAGGAACAGTCCAGTAATTAAGGTATAACACAAACCATTGCTGCTGCCAACAATAATAATAATGATGAAGGGAATAACAAGGGAAGATAATACAACCGCTCACCATCCACGCACCGATACCCAGCCCGACCAGAGCAGTGATCGAGCCCTTCCAGGTAACTGCTCCAGGTTTCTATAGTGGGCATGAAGTGCTGTGGTATGGAATACTTCTTTGGCTAGTTTGGGTCAGGTGTCCTGTCTCTGCTTCCTCCCGGCTTCCTTTCCTTCCTGGCAGAGCATGAGACTCACAAAGTCCTTGGTCAGAGTAAACATGACTGAGCACCAACTAAAAACATCGGTGTTATCAGCGCTGTTCCCAGGCTGAAAGTCAAAAGCACAGCGCTGCACCAGCTACTGAGAAGGAGAAAAATGACTGCTACAGCTGAACCCAGGACACAGGGTTAAACCCTGCCAGCGTGGGACATGAGTGCTGAGCATGGGGCTGGGGACCACACCAAATGTGGGGAAAGGGCCAAGCTGAGGGTCAGGGCTCACACAGAACTTGGAGGTGATGGCCAAGCATGGAGCTGGAGCCAGGGGCGAGCATGGGGATGGGACTGCATTGACGCTGGGATGGGAAGGCTGGATGGGTATGGCTCTGAGTGTGGGGACGGAGACAGTGACGGGCATGGGTGCAGGAGCACTGGGCTGCAGGAGCCTCTGGGAAAAGGCTGCAGCTGGTGGCAAACCAGGGTGGGATCATGGTACAGAAGCAGTTAGGGATACCTTGAGACAGTGTAGAGATGGACTTTTAGAATCCCTGGAGTTGAGCAGGATAAAAAACAACCAGTTGCAGTCAGGTGAGGGAAAGTCAGTAAGGGTCAACAGAGCACTCATCTGATGTTTGTGCTCGATGAGCTTAGCAAAGGGGTATGTATGGGAGGGTCCACCCTGGAAATAATTGTTCCCCTTTTTGTCAACCAACCCACTCCTGACATCCAAAAAGATTTTTCTAAACATGCTCCAGCACGGCAAGGGCAAGGAAGAGATGAAATTGTTAGCGTAGCAACTTTTGTCTTTAATGGGAGGAAGGATCACAAGGAGAAACTGAGGAACAATGCAAGTTCCCTTGCTAGTTCCCACAGCCCTTAGGGGTCCAGGACCCTTTTTCCCAAAAGGAAGGGGACAAGGGCAAGGATACAGTATACCACAAGGACTTTTTTCCCCTGAAATTGCCCAAGCCAATTGCTGCAAATATTGTGAATCATAAGGCCACTGGAAAAAAGATTACCCCTTTAAGCTGTGTTTTTCTCTGGCATCGCAAGCTATGCCAAGTTTAACCATGACTTCCAAATCCAGTCCCCTGCACCTGCACAGGAAAATAAATACACCCAAAATTCACAATTACTGGGAATCTGTTATACAGCAACCTTCAGTAAAGCCCACGTGATTTTAAATACCATAAACCCACGTCAAGAGTTCCCACACACCCGTCAGGGGAGGAAGGGGGAGGGGGGGAATTATCTGTGCCCAGTAGATATGGGCACCATGCATTCATCTCTGAACAGCTACAGGTTGGGCAGAGAAGAGATTCAGAGCAGCCCTGCGGAGAAGGACTTGGGGGTGTTGGTCAATGAGAAAATGAACATGAGCCGGCTGCAGTGTGCGCTCACAGCCCAGAAAGCAACCGTATCCTGGGCTGCATCAAGAGGAGCGTGACCAGCAGGTCGAAGGAGGTGATCCTGCCCCTCTACTCTGCTCTCCTGAGACCTCACTTGGAGCATTGTGTGCAGTTCTGGTGTCCTCAACACAAAAAGGACATGGAACTGTTGGAACAAGTCCAGAGGAGGCCACGAGGATGATCAGGGATTGGAGCACCTCCCGTATGAAGACAGGCTGAGAAAGTTGGGGCTGTTCAGCCTGGAGAAGAGAAGGCTGTGTGGAAGCCTCAGAGCAGCCTTCCAGTATCTGAAGGGGGCCTACAAGGATGCTGGGGAGGGACTCTTCATCAGGGACTGTAGTGACAGGACAAGGGGTAATGGGTTAAAGCTTAAACAGGGAAAGTTTAGATTGGATCTAAGGAAGAAATTCTTTACTGTGAGGGTGGTGAGGCACTGGAATGGGTTGCCCAGGGAGGTTGTCAATGCTCCATCCTTGGCGGTGTTCGAGGTCAGGCTGGATGAGGCCTTGGGTGGCATGGTTTAGTGTGAGGTGTCCGTGCCCATGGTAGGGGGGTTGGAACTGGATGATCTTCAGGTCCTTTCCAACCCTAACTATTCTACGATTCTAACAAATGACCACAATACATGGACACAGTGGGACTACAATACAGCATGGGAATTGAATAAAGGTCCCCAAGACGTGCCCTTTTTCAGAAAAGACACCCTTCCAGGTGGGCCACCTATCAATTACACGTTCTTTTGTACTATCTGAAAACAGCCCAACCAGCGTCTTAGGGACGCATTTACACAGCAAACCGCAGGCAAAGTTAACAACCCATTAACAACTACCTAAACTATGCCTGGACGGAAAACCTGCCTACCAATTTGTATAGGATCAAAAAGCCATCAATGACTGGGTACAAATATTCCACCTGATAGTGCCTGATCCATCAGTTCTTGTTGCCTTTATCTCCCAGGGTGGTGATCTCATAGCAGCCTTCCAATATCTGAAGGGGACCTAGAAAGATGCTGGAGAGGGGCTCTTCATCAGGGACTGTAGCGACAGGACAAGGGGTGATGGGTTCAAATTAAAACAGGAAGTTCAGGTTAGATATAAGCAGGAAGTTCTTTACTGTGGGGGTGGTGAGGCACTGGAACAGGTTGCCCAAAAAAACCAAGTGGGTAAATGCTCTATCCCTGGCCGCATTCAAGGCCAGGTTGGACAGAGCCTTGGGCAACATGGTCTAGGGTAAGGAGTCCCTGCCCATAGCAGGGGGGTTGGAACTGGATGCTCTTAAGGTCCTTTCCAACCCTGACTATTCTATGATTCTATGATTTTGATTCTCCCCAACTCCCTTGGGTCTGGGGAAGAGGAAAAGAAGAGAGAGAAGGAAGAGAGGAAGGAGCTTGCAGAACTCATGGTGCTGGCCAGAGATTCCTCCTCCTGAATGTCAGCCGCCCGCAACAGGAAGGTTGCCATGAGAAACCTTGAGGGTCACAGGGATGTTCCCAAGGGCAATAAGGGAGCAGAGGGGACAGATTTCCCATGGTGTCTGGCACCAAGTCCAATCTCTCTCAGCTACTTGTGGTTAAAGGAACATCTCCATTTGCTGGGAGATGAGAATCTGCCACGTCCTAGGGAAGGAGATCCACAAAGCAGTTGTGATGAGACCTGAGAGGTGGGGAGGATCAGAGATGTTTCCCCTCATCCCTCCCCAGGCTTCCTCCTCGTGCACCCCCAGCCTCATTGCTTTCCAGGTTTGTCTGGGATGTCTAACCGTGCAAGGACAAGCTGGGTGGAGATGGACACATAGGACACTGCAGGGAATTTGGGTACCCAAGGAGAGGAGATGGAGGAGTGTCGAGGGAGGGGATTTTGGGAAGTCCAGCTGAGGTGATTGGTAGGCACCGAAGGAAAAGAACTGAAACAGATCCAAGTTAAGGGGCCTGGGAGGACCACTGTTAGGGGAATTTAGGCTATGGACCAGACAAAATAATAAGCATAGATCTAGGAAGAACTGAAAGGTCATGGAGAGAGAGCAAGGAGGATTTCTTTATGGACACATAACCATAGACTTGGTGGAGGCCCCTCCATGAGTTTGGGATGTGTCTTCACAGGCATGGGACAGATGTGACTATTCACTGTGAACCTGGGCTCCGGGGAAAGAAAGACTTATGGAAGGAAGGAGAGGGACTGATGGGATTGGGTAGCCCCTTGATTGGTCAGGGAGAGGCAAAGCCGAAGAGGCTTGGTCCCCAACATTGCAGCTTTCTTCTGCAGGATTGATGATATGAGCTTGCTGAGAAATCCTACCCCAGTCTCCCCAGAGCTCCCTAGATGTCTCTGGAGGGGCATTTCCAGGCTCCCTGGGATCCCATTACCCCAGGCTGGCACCTGAGGGGCCATCTGGGCACTTACCACATGGTCCAAGTTCAACAATCAAAGAGGTATGATTTGAGCTCTGGAGAGAGAGAAGAGGGCAATGGGATGAGAGTTAAGGACCCAGGACTCCAGAGGCGGATCCATACCTTATGCTGGGACCCAGATGTCCATGAGGGCAAAGAACATCCATAGTCATTGGGATCTCCTGCAGCCTAGACCAACCTCCAGCCTTATTCATTAATGAGGTTTAATAATTTGGGGTCACCTGTGCATCTGATTTGGTGTACCAGACGCTGAGGAGCAAGGCCAAGTTGAGCACTGTGATCTTCATCTTCCTCCTTTGATTTACTATGTTTATTAATTGGTTGTAAAGATGTTAGTGATCACTTGATTCACGCCTTACCTGAACATTTGAAGGTTCCATGCACCCTGTGTAAAACCACAATTGGGTGCCTCAATTTAGCTGAAACACCTTATGTGCGTGAATAAATATTTGTTCTTGTAATTCTGTACTTCGTGTCCTGACCTCTCTTACCTCAGTCAGTGTGAAGTTTTGCGACACCACCACCGTCATTGTCAGCCTAAGTCAGCGCTGTCACCGAGCAAGATGTGACCATTCAGAGTGGACACAATGAATTGTCTGCTTGTCCCCAAGCAGCCACTTGGAGCTGACTGCAGGAACAGAGCTCCCCTGGCTGTAGGAAGGATGTCTGTCCCCACAGCACCTCTGATAAGATGCGGGTTTTTTTGTTTGTCCAGGGCCCACAGGACAAGGATCCTGTCGAGGAAACTTGGAAAGAGCCTGACCCAGGTGGGCTGTGGCAGTTGAAGCATCCGGTATGCCTGGGTACTGGGGAGATTTCCTTCCCTGCCTATCCTGGGCAGCATCCTCTGACCAGTGTGGGGTAGGGGCAGCCATGAGAGCCTGGGAACTTGCCAAGCCTGGAACTGTTCATGCCTGTTTTCAAGCACTGCAACCTCATCGTGCGCAACAATCAACTGCAATTGCAATAGAGCCTTAAAGCATGGTTGTCAGCCTGGCTTCTTTCCATGAGACAAGCAAAATGCTGTCCACGTGCCATTGCTAGAAGGAAAGGAGAACAACACTGAGAGCACTCTCATAGTTCTGGCCAATCCCGGGCAATTTTCACATCAGGACAAAGATCTGTTTCTCTTGCCTGTTTCTGAAAGGTAACCATTGAAGCATGTCAGGTTTCTCTCTCCAGCCCCGTTCACCTCTCCTCCCCAAGACAGCTTGGCTGAGGTGTCCCACCAGGAATGGGGACAAAGGCTGCTGTTCCCAAAGAACCACTCCAATCCCCCATCCCTATTGGGGTGGCCTGTCTACCAGTCTCTCGAGGGAGCAGAACATCAGAAGTGCTCATGTGCAACTGTCAGCAAACCCACCAACCGCTCTGAGCAACGGCAGCACTGAACTGAGTGGCCATACTGAGGCCCTCTGAGGTCAGTGTCAGAAGAGCAGAGCTGTGAATGCCAAGTTGTTGTCCTATTCTTCAGACTCGTCCTCTCCTGAAGTGTCACAGTCTTTCCACATACCAAGCAGAAGCCTCAGCACTTGCTCCCTCTAAAATAACTAAAATAATCCACTGTGAGGATAATTCTACAAGGCTGGTGGGGAAAACCTGACTTGGATCTTGAAGCCCATGGGATATTTCAGGGGAAGCAAGAGGTCACCTGGTTTGTCTCCATTATGATACAGACTCCTGTCGTAGCTTCAAATAAAGCCTGCCTAGTTCGATTCAGATGGAAAGCTAGGAACAAAGAAGCACTGTGTGTGGCTGAGAGCTGAAAATAGCTGGGACTCTCCAGTGAAACATTAAAGGTCATTTCTGAAGATTACCCATTACATGATGAGTGCTTGTTCTTTACAGAAGACTTGGTATAGAGAAGAGAACTGTTGTTGGACAGTTCTGAGAAGATATCAAGCACTTCTGAATATTTGCTTTGGAGATTGTTTAAAGGAGAGGCAGTCAACTGGAAAATTGTTCTGCCTTGTGCATTAGCTGCTGAAGCCACAGAGTGCTGAATAATTAGCATTTCAGAGGGCTATGACACAGCTGTGAAGTCGTTGTTCAAGGCATTGCATGCATGTAAGTAGTTAAGTGCAGTGGGCAGTGCAGCCCACCCAGCCACTCGCTCCGTCCTTGCAGTGAGCTCAATTCTTCCTCTATCTCCCCATCCCCTCCATTCCCCCTTCACTCACCTAGCATCTGTTGGTTTCCCCATCCCTTCCCACTTCATTTCTTCCCTCTCTCCATCCCTTCATCCCTCCATCCATTACCTTTTCATCCTTCCTGAGTCACTCACTCACCAACATCCACAAATATCACTGGGAGCAGCACAAATGGACCAGCAATGATTTTATCATCAGTAAATTGACTCGAGACTTTCTGTACCTTGGACCTTCTGTATCAGCAGTATCAGAGCATACAAGTGAAGCCTACTATGCAGGAGCTGATCTGCCTCCTTCTACAGCTTCATGCCCAACTGGAACATCATCTGCAAGGACCTGTAATTTAGGGGGCTGGAGGATACTGATTACCACCTCAATCAACACCTCTAGGGACTGTGAGAGCCATCTGGGGGATAATGGTCCTGAATGTGAGAAGAGAGAGAGGTGGGAAGCCACCAGATAGTATCTAAATGACTTGGAGGGGGGAGAGATGTGGGGCTCCTGGCCTGGCTGGTGGTTACTTGTGGTCACTTCCGATTTTCAGCTGCCTCTAGAGAACAATAGAGAGGTGACAACTTCCAGCAGGGCACAGAGGTTCTCTGTTCCCAGGGTTTCAGTCACCCCACCCCTGCCAGCAACCCCTATTTCCACAGTGCTGCCCCCAGTGTCATCCCATACACCCTGAGTGCGATCCCAGCATCACCTCAACCCCCTGAACCCCAGTGCTCCCAGTACTCCCTCAGTCCATCCACCTGCCCCAGTGCCCTCCCACACCACTCCCTGGTTCCCTTTGTCTGCCCCAGTGGTCCCACTTCTGCTTCCTTTCTCTCCCACCTTTCCAGGGCCACTTCTTTGTTCTCTCCTCCTACCCCTGTGCTCCCAGGTCTGCTCTCTCGTTCACCCAGTCTGCACCAGTTCTTCTACTTCTGGTCTCTAATTCCCCTCATTTTCCCCAGCGCTGCACGGGGAGGGTGGAAATGGAAGGGCTCAGCCATCTGGGGGTGGTGAAGGCGGACAGACAGAGAAGAATTAGATGAGTTGTACCTATTCATATGCCCCTTACAACACCCTAAAGGGCAACTCCTTTGGCTGCCTTTCTGTGGTTTGTTGCTCTTTTGGGGGTGTTTTTCTCAGAAGGTGATGAGCAGCTGCAGTTGATCCTGCAGCTTCCTGGAATTTGTACGTTCCTGGTGACCACCTGAAATGTGTTTTCAGAAGCATAGCCAATGCTATTTCACTGGGAAAAGAGAGGGATTTCTCAATGCCTGTGCATTCCATGGCCCAAGTGGTAGCTCTATGTGGGATTGCCAGCAACAAGAATGATGAGGGTTAACCTGTTTCTGCCATTTGGTCTGTGGCTTGCCCTCTAGGAGCCTGAGGGTAAGAGGAATAGGGAGGCTCAAAGCACAGGCTGAATGTGGAATTGTCCTGAAGGCCACATGCAGGCTGCATAAAGCAGCTCCGCTGCTCTGTGGGTTTGTGTAGGGTTTTGTTTTTAAAGCAAACAGTAGGGCTCTGCCTGGTCTTAGGGTCTTTTCCCACACTTTTTACTATTGTAATATATGTTAGTTAAACATCGCCATTCTGTAATTCTGTTGTGTGGCAGACTTTTATATAAAAGCAACAGGAATGGCCAAGTAAAACACATCTGACACTAAAAGGGAGATGTGCACTTTTTTTGCATCATGCCTGCAGGACTGGATTCCTGCTGTGAGATCTTCCTGCATTTACTCTGCTCAACTCCACTTAGTTTTCCAAGACAAGCTGATGTCTCTAATTCTGTCTCTCCTGTTGCACAGGACGACTGGCTGTAACAGACCAGCTGCATCCAGGAAATGGCTTTTTGAGTTGGTGGCTTTGCGAACATCAAAGTCCACAAACTCGGTGGACCACCAGAGAAGTTATGAGGTGGCTTCTTTTGTTCAGAGCTCAGTGGCGATTGTTTTTTTGCAAGACCACTTAGAAAATATCTAAAAAATCCTATTTAAAAACTCCAAACAAACAAAGAAGCCCCAAACCCCAATTTGTAAGCCTTTGGAGACAGACCACCGTGGGTCAATTGGTCTTCAACTCTTGGTGCTTTTGCACAATCTCAATGAATCAGAAATTACTATTAACAATCCCTACACCACAGCGTCTGTCCTGTGCCAGCCCACCAACTGAATTACTGACATTTGTCTCGATGAAAGAGGAAATAGATTTTGTGGTAACATGATGAAGAGGCCGGCGTATGGATTTCCCCTGTGATTTGAGAGCACCATATGATTTAGCTGCTCTCTTTTGCCCAATTCCAAGTGGAAATAATCAAGATTATCCAAGTAAAGCAGCAAATTAATATCATGTCTGTCAAGGGGCTGGTCAGATAAAATCCGTTCAAGACCTCAGTGCAACTGCTATGGAAAACTTGGTTGCTTCTTTGTCAAAGGTCAGGAGGAATTTGAAGCTATTTTTATTCCAGTTGTCCCTCTCTTCTCTCTCCACAGGTGTGTTAACAACCGATGCAGCTTTCTGTTAGTTTGGAAGTTGATCTGTTCTTCGCAGTCCTGAAAGACATGCAGGAGGTGCCCTACAGGACACACAGAGAAGTGCTGGAGCATGTCCAAAGAAGGACAGCAGAGGAGGTGAAGGGTCCAGAGAGCAAGTCCTGTGAGGAATGGCTAAGGGAACTAGGAGTGTTTAGTCCGGAGAAGAGAAGGCTGAGGGGGGGCCTTCTCACTCTCTACAGCTACATGAAAGGAGGATGGAGAGAGGTGGGGGTCAGTCTCTTCTTCAAAACTTACAAGGAGCAGGACAAGAGGAAAGTGCCTCTTGAGCCCAAAAGAGAGAGCAGGTGGCTGTGGCTTGATCAGCATCACCTGAAAGGGGAAAAGGGAGGAAAAGAAGGTGCCCATAGCGCCTTGTTCTCCAGAAGACTTGTCCGCAGTGCAGGCGTCTGGCATAACGAGTTGCTGTACGTGCATTTGCCCTTTGCTGTGTGTTGCTGTGTGTTGCTGTGTGCATGCCTGGGCACCTTTAGCTGAAGTCCCCCTGTCACAGTGGCGGGGAGAAAACTTGATGGAAAACTCCCGTGTTATCAGGACATTGCTAATGGTCTGCTGCTGTTACTGACTGGCATTTCTCCCCTTTCTGGTGAGGAAGATAAAGGCAAGAGAGACAGAGCTAAGGGGCAGATAAAATACATCCCTCAAGGGGTTTTAGAAGGCCTCCCAAAGGAAAGATCTAGTCTCTGATGCAAACTGGAGTGACATGCCCTGTCCACGTGGCAGGGCAAGCTCGTGGCTGGAACTGAGCTGGCAGTGGAATTGGTTCCAAGTCCTAGCTCCAGTTCCCTCCTAGCTCCAGCCAGACATTGCTGGATGCCCCTGCTCTGCCAGCTGATCCCCAGTGTGTGAGAAAGGTCCGATCCAGGGTCTGCTTATGCCTTCTGAACAGCTCGTGATGTGTGAGCGCGCATCAGCATTGAATAGCTGAGCTAGTGAAAGGCAAAGATGTGTTCCTTGGCCTCCCTCTGCTCAGCTTTGGGCCAAGGCAGGGAGCAGGCCTGCTGTCCTGTGGCTGGTCTCTCCGCTAAGGTGGTTGTGTGTTCTCAGAAGCCCCAACAGAAGGTGGGGATACTCAAGGGCTGGTAGTTGCAAAGCAGAGGACGAGGGGCGGGCAGGCTGCTTTCCCTTTCCCAGGCAGTAGTCCTGGTTTTGGCTGAGACAGAGTTAATTCTCTTCCCTGTAGCTGGTGCAGTGCTCTGTTTTGGCTTCAGTCTGAGAGCAATGCTGGTAACACACCAGTGATTTAGTTGTTGCTCAGTAGCACTTATCCTGATCAAGGACTCTTCAGTCTCTCATGCTCTGCCAGTGAGGAGGAGCACAAGAAGCCAGGAGGAAGCAGAGATAGGACACCTGACCTGAACTAGCCACAGAGGTATTCCAGACCACAGCATGTCATGACCGGTATAGAAACTGGGTGAGTTGGACGGAAAGGACCGTTTGATGCTGGATCAGGCTGGGTATCGGTCAGCGGGTGCTGAGCAATTGTATTGGGCAACACTTGTGTTTTCTGGATTTTCATTTCTCTTTTTCTGTTGCTTCCTAGTATTATTATAATTTCTGTTATTGTTGGTGTTGTTTATATTATCACTATCTTTTACTTGCTTTCAATTATTAAACTGTTCTTTTCTCCACCCGCAGGTTTTACATTCTTCCGATTCCCCTCCCCATCCCACCCAGGGGGTGGGCGAGCGGCTGCCTGGTGCTGAGCTACCAGCTGGGTTTAAACCAGGACAGAGGGACACTCCAGTTTGCCCTCATCTGCCCTTACCTGGGGCACACGGTGTGCGGGAAGGGAATCTCCTTTACACAGACACCACAGGAGCCCACATTCCCTCAGCCACTCTGCTCACTGTGGTGATGCAGCCGGAGAGGATCCAGGCATGCGGCCGCTGGCAGAGGAGAGGGGACACAGACACAGACACACAGAGTGCAGCTTTGCTGAACGGGTTTATTGATCATGAGAGGGAAACGGCCCAGGGCTCCCAGGGGATCAGGTGGGGTCCTCCAGGGATGACCATCTCCTCATGGCGCTGGAGGGGGACACGATAAGGAGGTCACCACCACTTCGGTCCTGAAAGACAGATCCCTAAATGAAACACCCGCCCGCGGTGTCTGCTGGAACACGAGAGGGGCCTTGTCCCCGGTGTCTCTCTGCAGAGACCTGAGGAAGGAGAAGGGAATTGGAGACCCCAATATGCCTGGGATAGGGCTTGGCTCCTGTGAGATCCATAGGGCACCCAGACTCCCTTACAACAGGAAGCCTTGAAACCTCCCAGAGCCCTGCCCAGCCCTCACGGTCATCCTGGGGGTCTGTATGGCACCAGAGCCCTTGCCTGGCCTGCACAGTGATCCTCTGGGTCTGCTGAGCCCCGCTGAGTGCAAGGAAAGGCAGCTCTGTCCAGCTTGCCCTGGCACATGGATCATGGACAGTCCCCTCTGTTTCCCTTTTCCATACCCAAGCTCTGGCCACCCCTGAGGGCTCAGGGATTTCCTGGGCCTCAGAATCCCTTGTGGGGCTGGAAATGCCCTGATGCTGCTCACCTAGACACGAAGACCTACAGCCAGGCGTTTCTGGCGGAGAAGCACCAGAGGAACCTGGGGAGAAAGGGAGGGTTAGGGACACGCTTGGGTGCACTGGGGTGTACTGGCAGGCAGGGAAAAGCGATGAGCAATGGGGTCCTTGGAGAAGGTGCTTTCAGGGAGAAATGGGGTACAAGAATTTGCATGGTGGTACACAGAAAGCAATGGGGGTCCTGGGGAAGGGGTCACCTGGGTGCATGGCCATGTATTGGGGCATCCTGGGGTGCTTTGGGTTGTAATGGGATGGATGGGAGTGCAAGGGGGACCCAGGGGAAGGGGGCCTCCCTGGAAAAACACTGGGGTGTTGTGGCCGTGAGGGGGGAGCATCTGGGGACAGCAGAACTCATGATACCTACCTCAGGCTTCTTCCCTTCCTCTATTTCGAGTTCCCCCTGTAGAGAGACCACAAAACCTCACTGGTCACTGGTATGTCCCCAGTACCAGCAAGGGACCAGCAAGGGATGGGAGGCGTAAACTGCCATCTAGTTCCCCAGATTGGTTGCCCTCTAAGTCCACCCCAATACTCACACTCAGGCCATAATCTCCACTTTCTTCTAAGACTGCCTGGGAAAGAGAGCAAAGAGCTTGTCTGGATTGGACCTCGGTGGGGCTTTGTGTGGGGCACAGGTGTCCCCAGCCTCCCCAGGCCCACAGCTTCCCTCTGGTCTGAGCAGGAAGATCCCTTCTGCTCCCCCCCACCCCATTACTCCAAGTTTCACCTGGGATACCTGTTCATGCAGTGACCAGGGGTGGGGACAGAGGTAAGGACAGCCTGGAGAACTAGGGGTCTCCAAAGGGGATGGGGTGACTGGGACCCAAAGATAGGGCACTGGTGTGAACTAGCCAGGCTGATAGCATTGAAGGGACAGGACCGTGTGGGATGTTAATGTGGGGTATAGGAATTCAGGTGCAGAGGATAGGGGGACTTCAAGTGTGGTGGTTGGTAGAGGCAGAAGGCCGACTGCAGAGGACCAAAGTGAGGGGACTGGGAGAGTGTTTGGGAGCTGGGGTTCAAGGAAGTGGCTTTGGGGACATTACCACAGTGGACAGGATGAAAGGTAAAGGACTGAGGGGGGCGACGTCCCAAAGGCATTGGGAACGATCAAAGGGAGGGCATCTGGGGACCCTAGGTAGGACACAGAGGAGATCCCAGGGAGGGGATGCCTGAGGGGACCAAAAGGATGAAGGGGCCCAAAAGGGAGGGGTGTGGGGGCATCGAGAAAAGAAACCATTTGGGGCCCTCCGAGCGAGGAGATAGATCCGACCATGCAGTGAAGAAGCTGGGCTCTGGGTATCAGGAGCTATACTGCTGGGAAGCTTGGGAACAGACAGAACTGTGGAAGGCAGAAAGCTGCATCGCCTGGGGCTTCTCCCTTTCCTCTTGCTTGGGAAAGGGAGAAGCCAACTCAAGGGGTTTCGTGCTCACCACTGTGATTTCATCCTGCAGGGGAGCTGATGTCTTGCAGCCAACACCTGTTCCCAGCCTTGAGCCCCTCCATGAGGCACTGGGGACTCACCTGAGCATCTGCTGGGGTGCACAGCAGGATGGTGAAGAGCAGGGCCATGCTGAGCACTGCGACCTTCATGTTTCTCTGCGGTGTGGTGAGTCCTGGATGAGGCTGGAGAAGGTGAGGGGCAGATTTATCCCTCCCAGAACTCCTCCTTTGCCCCCAGGGCAAAGCCAGACTTGGCAGAGACACCAGCCCTGGCAGCAAGCCCGGCCTAGGCGCAGTCACCCCTGCCTCCAGCATGGCTTCAGCCACCTTTGCCGGCATCAGTCCAGCTTCCTGCACGAGGCAGCTGGACATGCAAGTGCCCAGGCATCTGGGGGTGGTGAAGGGGAACAGACAAAGGACCCCTGACAGCCAGACATCCTACAGTGTCTGCCCACTGCTCCAACACAAAAGCACCCTCCAACAGCCCCCCAAAGCCGGATCCCCCTATCTCCCAGTGTCCCTCACCTCCCAGCACTACCATCTCCCAGTACCGCCTACCTCCCAGGACTGTCCTTCCCCCCAGGACTCCCCCAGGGATGATGCTAGCCTCAGACCAGGGGTCTCTAAGCAGAACTGTCCCTGTCCCCTCTCCATCCCTTGGGTAAACAGGGGGCTGGGAATGACCCCTCTTCCTGGGGCATCAAGGATCCCAGCATTAGGGAACACTGGGAGGTGGGAGGACAGCTGCGGTGTACTGGCAGGTGGGGATACTGCCGGGTGACTGCGACCTTCAGTCACGGGAGGCAATGGGGAGCACTGGTGAGTGCTGGGCACTGGGAGATGAGGGTTCGGCTTGAAAGCGTGCTGGGGTGGTCCCGATGCCCAGCTCCAGCCCACCCCATTTCCCACACATTGCAGGCCCCAGCCTGGTCTGGTCCCCAGCCACAGCCTCCCCAGTGCAGAGAACAGAGCAGAATATCCCCTGCCCTGGCCACCAGCCTGCCACTGCCTGGGGCCACCATACCCACCCCGATCACTGGAGTCCCACTCTGCAGAGCTGCCTCCAGATGGGGGGTCACAATGACTTTGTCCCCAACAAGGCTCTGGCTCCAGCCACGTCCCTGGGTGGCACTCAGACACTGGTCACCCAAGGCCCTTGTCCCCAAGGCATGTCCCTTCAATGCCCTCATCCTTGGCCAGGCCAGCTCTGTCCCCGAGCAGGATGTGGCCATCCAGAGGGACACCGAGAAGCAGGCGCTTGTCCTCAGGCAGCCACTTGGAGCTAATTGCAGGAACAAGAGAGCTCTCATGGCAACAGGAGAGATGTTTGTTCTTGTCATCCCTCCTCTGTGTGTGTGTGGCTGATAAGCTGTATTTGCCCAGGGCCAGTGGCACAGGAACCTGTCAGCAAGAGCATGTTGTTGCTTCCAGCATGTTCTGCAAGTTGCCGCTTCATGAGAATGCATAATGGGGGGCTGAGGGGGAACCTGGAGAGGTTAAGCCAGAGTGGCAGAGCCCACCAAGGAGGGCAGTGAAAGAGAGGGGCACCCTGGCCATGAGGCTGCTCCCCTGGGACTGCCCTCACCTCTGGGCTCCAGCCTGTCCCAGGGGAGTGAGGAGCCCCAGTGAGGGTGAGTGTACGGGGTGCCCGAGATCTGCTCCTCCCTGGTGCCCCCAGCACTGCCCTCCTTGGTGGGAAGGCCATGGCTCGAGGGTGTGCATGGCTGAGGATGACTGGCTGTCGTCATTCCATGTCTGTGCCTCAGCCAAAACCCTGCAAGGTGAGGACGAAGGGAGAGGAGCAGCGTGAGCAAGGCACAGAGCTCTGAGAGCATCACGTCACTTGACTGGAGCTAAACACTGCCCTGTGAATGCAGCACAGCCCTTCCCTGCATGCTCTCTCCCAGGGCTGTGTCCCCCGCAGGAACAGGGCTTTCCCCAAGGACACAGCCCACCTCAGCACTCCCCTTTGCAGTGCACACAGGTGGCTTCTCTGAAGGGTGTAGCCAGAAAGGCAGATGCTCTGCGTGACCTTTGCCATGGGGTAAATACCACAGAGGAGTCTCCCAAAACACCAACAGTTAAGGAGAGAGAATCACGAATTACGCTCTGAAAGAATCACAGAATCTTAGAAGTCAGGGACCTCTTTGAATAGGAACCTGGAGGTGTTATGGGATGTGCTCTGGTGGCCAAGCTTGTGCTCACTGCTGGGGGGAGCCACGGAGAAAAGGCTGAGTGGGAGGAGGGCTCAGGACTCACCCTGCTCCCCTGGGACAAGCCCTGTCTCAAAGGGTCTCCCAGAGCTGCCCTGGGACAGGACCTTCCCTCAACCCTCAGGTGTCACGCAGCACGCAGGAGCACACAGAGAGGGGCTGTCCCTGGCGGGGACAGGAAGAACTGGTGAGATGAAGCTCCTCTCTTGGGCCCAGGACCTTGCTGCTCTCCCCACACACCCCAGCGCAGGGGTCAGCCCTGGGTGGGGCAGTAAGGGGGAAAAGCCTGGCGGATGTGCCCCATGGAGGGGACTCGCTGAACATGGGCAACCGAACCTTGCCTGCTTCTTCCATGCTGAGCTGTAACCGATCTCCTCATACACGGCCTCAGGGAAGGGCTCCCAAGCTCTCCCAGAGCATCTGGACAGTGGCGGAACTGTCCCAGAACAGGCAGAGAGGGGACAGGAACCCACTCTGCTCCCCCAGCTTTGGTCCTTTGGGCATTGCCTTAGCAGAGGGAAGTGACAAAGTCCCACAGTGTGCAGCCGAGAACTGGGAAACCCTCTGGCCCAGGCAGCTGCTGCCATTGCGGACGCAAGCTGTGCTGCCCAGGAGGGTCCCGTCATGCAGGGGTTGGCAGATGGACACAGAGTGGTTGTAGGGCATGATGGTGAGAAGATAAAACTCGTCTGTGCTTGAGGAGAGAAAGAAAAAGACCTGGGCAGCACATCCCAGGAAGAAGATGGCCCTGGTGTTCCAGAGGGAACTGGCAATCGGTTTAGTGACAGTGGTGGACATGGGGCGCAGGTCCAGCAGGGGAGGTCGAGGAGGAAGAAGTACATGGGGGTGTGGAGGCACTGGTTGCAGGCTGTGGTGGTGAGGATGAGTTCGTTGCCCAGGAGCACAGCCAGGTAGATGCCGAGGAAGAGTCAGGCATGCAAGAGCTGCAGCTCCCACGTGTCTGCAAATGGCAGGCGGAGGAAGCGGGTGACGGAGCTGCCACTGGACATTTGCTGCTTCTTCTTATGGGGGCTTTCCAAAAGGGAAAAGACAGTGGCAATTTAGGGGAGAATTCTCTGAGTGAAACCTAATGCATTTCTCACAGAACACCCTGAAACTGCCTCTTCTCTGGTTTCAGGAAGACTTTTGGCAGGTCCCTTCCATGAGCTCTGGTTGCTGCAGGCTGAGGGTGTCAGTGGAAGGAGGGGGCTCTGCTGGGGGCTCTGGCAGAGCCAGTCCTGCCCTCCAGCAGTAAGGAAATAGGAACATGGCGGGAGCACCTATGGGGGTGTTGTGTCAGATGAAATTCAGACGAGATATCAAAGAGCTGTTCAGAAGATCTCATCTGTCCATCAGCTTTGGTCTCAGCTGTCCTGTGCTGGGTCTTTCAGCAGGAAGATGACTTCCCCCAGACTGCTCCAGCACACAGCCCCTGGGGTGCAGGGACCCTGCTTGGAAGGACAACCCTGGGTACCCCTGGCTGCACACCCCTGAAACCATCCCCGGGAGAAGGCAGCCATCACACACACCCCTTTGATGGTGCACTGGGGAACCCGGTGCTTCTCCAGCCCCTCTACTGGGAAATTAAAAGGGGGAGCTCACAAGCCCCTGGCAGCCCCAAGGAGCTGTCCCAAGGATTGTTGGTGACCCACATCCGCTGCCTGCAGGCTGCCCTGTAGCCATGTCAGTGGGTGCTCCTACCCATCCCCCAGTGGTCCTTCCTGCACACTCTACTTTGGAGACAGATCTTCTACACCACTCTGATCTGACAAACCATTTATCCCTCCTCCCTCTTTTTTATTTGTGTTCTTTTCCTTCTCTGGTTTCAGTTGAGGTTTTCTGGTTTTGCCATCTTTCCATGAACCTGCACTCGATAAATGCAGGTGTAGGCTGTGTTTCCCCAGTTGCTCTTCACGGTAAGTTTGATGTGTGAAAAGGCTCTCTGTGTGTTCTGTGAAGAGAGTGACAAGGAAACTGAGGCGTTAAGTGTGACGGTGCCGTTGACGTTTCTGCTCCTGCCAGCCCTGCTCCTGCTCAGGAACAAGCTTCCAAAAGCGGGTTGGAGTGGCTGTAGGCACCCGAGGCTCCCTGCTGGCAGCGGGGCTCCTGCAGAGACTGGAGGCATGGGAAGGGAGAAGGCACCCTCTGCAACCTGGCCTGCTGGGGACTGCACCTCCCTTCCCTTTGCCCCTTTCCCTCTGCGGCTTGCTCCGTGCTGACAGAGAGGCTGGGGAGGTCCTCCTATGCGTGAGACAGGTGGTGTGAAACCCCATGAAGCTCCCGCTATCCTCTCTGCCTGCCTTCCTACTGGCAGGTGTGAGGGCACCAGGAGAAAAGGGACGTGTTGTGCTGGGAGCAAAAGACACTGTCCAGCCTGTCAGCAGGCCACAAGGTGGAGCGACAATGCTGCCTGGCAGCTTTCCCCACCAGGCATCTCTATTTCTCCTGGCACGAAGATGTTGCTTTGGTGGAGAGGCCCTGTGTGCAGCTGGCTCCGCTGAAGGCAGCAGCTGCAGCCAGGGCTCTCTCAGGACTGAAGCTCCCACAGGAACAACCCTGCCCCTGCAAAGCTGTTGCTGCTACCACCACCGCAGGCTACTCAGCCCTCCCAGCTCCACCACACCTCCCCGGCAGTGGTCCGGGCCCCTGTGCCAGGGGAGAGAGCATTCACGCTCTTCCTGCCACGGACTTGCAGGCACTCCTGGTTTTCTCCTGGGCATCTTGCCCTCCTGCGTGGACCGTACCTTCAGAGGGAAGGTTTGAATGGCCTCTTTTGCCACGTCGTACACGAACATCCCAAGGAGAGTTTCCTCTTCTCTGTCCACATTCACTCCCTCGAGGAAAAAGCACAAGGAGGAAGGAGAGAAGCTCAGGCTTGTTCCAACAAAGAGGATGTTTGTGTGTGCTGGATCGGCACATGCTGCGTGGGCTGTTATCTACTCAGCCTCTCCTGGGGCTCTAGCAGCAGTTAAGCACTGTCTCCACCTTGTGTTTTATTCAAGGTGCTCTCACCAGAACGAGTCCTGAGAGGGATGGAACCTCTAGACCCCCTGAAGTATCCTGCAAGTGCGCTGCAGGGCTTAGGAGAAAGCAGGACACGAACCTCCAAGGATGCACAAAGCAAGCAAGTTCCAGTCACAGCTTTCCCCCAGGGCCACATGCCAGCCAGCAGCACCCAGCAGAGACTTACAAAGACAGCGATGTCTCAAGGGGCACTGAGGACGGTCCCAGATGGAGAGACCTCTTTGTAGATGTGCTGCACGCTGACAGCAGTCAGATGAACTCGTGCGGGCAACCTGATGACCACCTGGCCCTGGTGCCCTTGTAAAGGCCAGCACTTTCCTGGCGAAATATCCGGCTGCAATCAGAATGTGAGAGCAATGAAAGGTGAGCCCACGTTCAGTTCAACACAGCTGCTCATGTAGCTTGAAGCACAGGTGCTGGTGTGTCTGGGGGGTCTATTCCAGCTTGAAAATGAGGCACGTCTGGGGAAATGGGCAAACGCAGCAGCCTCTCGGTATTACGGAAAGAGGAGAATCCCTGTTACTAAGCCAACCTAGTCCGGGCCTTACAGATACACCTCTGTGCCCAGTGGCTCTGCAGAGGACCCCCTGCCTCCCACCCCAAAAAGGTACTGTTAGGGGTGAGTATGGAAATGAGGTCACCAGGGAGAAAGTCGTTCACCCAGCCGTGACAGAGGACTGTGGGCAAGATGCAGCAGCTGAGCTCTGTTCCCCTCCTGAGGGGAACCACTGCTTTCTAGCAAGCCCAGCCCTGAGTTCAAGCTTTGGTTTCAGGCAACAGATCAGCACTGTGGGCTTGAGCATCACCACTGGACTGAGAGGACAACCCCTAAGGTCAGTCCCCAGCTCCACAGGAAGGAAACATGCACCGGTGATTTCTGCTACAATACCTGCAAAATCATATCAGGAGGGTTGGGAGCGTGGAGGAACCGTAAAAGCCTGCAGACCCAATTCTCTTTGCAGTCATAAGTCTTTGAAGTTCTCTGCATGTCAATGATGGCACCTGTAAGGAAGGGAGAGCAGGTGACTGCAAGAGGCCACAGAGTAGGACTCCGTGCTCAGACCCTCTTTCTGATGCTGCTGGACAGCTCCGTGTCTGTCAGTCCTCTCCTCATCTCCATGCTGGTAGGGGTGCCAGCTGCACAGGACGGCAGCACCCGTACACCTGGTGTCTGCTCCTCTCAGCACCACAAGTAGAAGGTCTGAGGGTGCCGGTGAATGACAGCAGACCAAAGCTGAGGGCTTGCTGTGTGGGCAATAAAGGATGAGCCATCCGTTCCCTTTCCAAATGCATTGATGAGGAAAGGAGCCCCTCCATCAGCCCTGGAATGTGTGTGGGGCAGTGCCAGAGGCACCTGCGCAGAGGTGGGACCAGGAGGGAATCCAAGAGAGCCACTGCCACAGACTTGCTCTCGGATCTCATGAAGCTCCCCTGCTTTCAGCTCCCCTGCTTTGGAGAGCAGCACCTGGAGGACATCCTCCTTTGGGGAGTGCTACAGACAAGTGCATGACAAGGAGAATGGGCTGCTGTGTCCATACCAGCACTCTTCAGGGCCCAGTCAGATCTTTCGACGTAGATTTCCGAAGCCAGCTCCAGCGCTGCCTGGTTCACCTCCTGACTCTCCTGGGAAAGACGCAAACAAGCACAGAAAACGAGCACATCAGCAGGCAGTTCAGCATGGCTGCCAGCACCCAGAAAGGCAAAGGGTCAGTGTCAGAAACACAAGGCACGCCTTGTCCAGTAAGCTCAGAGCCTGCAGCTGACGTGAGTTATGAGCACAGTATCTGCGGCCACGACCATGGTGTCCTCACTCCCTTTGTCCCACCTTCCTTGCTCAGGACATGCACACGATGGCTGGCCATGGGAGAGGGCCTGGGTCTCACTGCTGCTCAGGGCCCAGCCACAGCAGCCGGAGGTGCCCGTGCCAAGGGAAGGCTGTTGGAAGACCCACATTGCCTAAAGCACCAGTTAACCTGGGCCCAGAGAAGGGCCTGGGCAGTGCCACAGCTCACCCAGCAATCCCCTGGCAAAGGCTGGCTTGCTGCGGCCAGCAGGCTGAGCCCACTACTAATCCCAAGGAGTGCTTCCTCAGGGCTTCTGCCCAGCCAAGCCTTCTTCTCCAAAATGCAGGGTTACCTTCTTCAAACTGCTTATCTCCACCTCCAGATGAGCCATCTCCTCCAGCAGAAGCTGCAACTTTTGGGTTTGCTCTGTCAAAGAGGTGTGCAAATTCCTGCAGGAACAGGAAAGCAGATGTTGTCAGAGAGCAGCCCATTCCCTTGGGAGCGTCTGAGCTCAGCAAGGAGCAAAGACACAGGGGCTTTCTGCTTTGTGAATGCTTCCCTTCCTCCCCAGGCTGAAAGAAAGGCAATGGCCAGAGGGAAGTACGGGAACCGTGGCTGTTAGAAAAATGGGTGCAGGTAGCACGAGGCTGTACTGGGTTCAGCTGTAGCAGTCATTTTTCTCCTTCTCAGTAGCTGGTGCAGCGCTGTGCTTTTGACTTTCAGCCTGGGAACAGCGCTGATAACACCGATGTTTTTAGTTGGTGCTCAGTCATGTTTACTCTGACCAAGGACTTTGTGAGTCTCACACTTTGCCAGGGAGGAGGGGAAGCCGGGAAGAAGCAGAGACAGGACACCTGACCCAAACTAGCCAAAGAGGTATTCCATACCACAGCACTTCATGCCCACTATAGAAGCCCGGAGCAGTTACCCGGAAGGGCTCGATCACTGCTCTGGTCGGGCTGGGTATCGGTCCGCGGATGGTGAGCGGTTGTATTCTCTTCCCTTGTTATTCCCTTCATCATTATTGTTACTGGTGGTAGCAGCAACGGTTTGTGTTATACCTTAATTACTGGACTGTTCTTATCTCAGCCCATGGGAGCTACATTCTTTCGATTCTCCTCCCCATCCCTCGGGGAGCACGGGGAGAGAGAAGAGGGGGAGTGAGCGAGAGGCTGCGTGGTGCTGAGTTACCGGCCGGGATTAAACCGTGACAGGTTGGCTGATGCTTCTGCACAGATTAATTCCAGCCCAGGAAACATCTCTTACCTCAGCATCTTTGTTTCTGCTGCAGATGCCCATGTCAGATCCTGAAAGGGAAAAACGCTCTGTTAGAGTATCCACCCCCAGAGCTGCTGGGGCTTCCCAGGAGAGGCTTCCCTAGGAAGCCCCGGCAAAAGCTGCTGCTTCTTTGGGTCACTCTGTGTGCACACAGAAAAGCCCATGATTTAGCCAGCCACTGTCAGCACTGCTCCCTTGCAGGAGCTGCCTGTCCCAAAGGGTCACCAACCTCTCTCTGTGCCTCTGCCCGCATTGTCCACACTGGCAGGGAGGTCCCACAGTAAACACCAGCTGCAATACACATCACCAAGAGACAGTTACTTGACCTGGGTTGCTAGTGATCCCTGCAGCACCGTGGTCTCCTCCTGGTTGCCTTGTGGCTGGGGCAGCAGGTAAGCCGAGGAGGTGGGGAACATGGGGTGCAGAGAGAGGACGTGCCTCTGACTGGAAGCCATCACCACAGGCTTCAGGGCACTGTGTAGCCACGATCTTCAGGTGTGCTCGGTGACCCAGAGCTATTCCCCATTTCCCCTTACTGCTTCTGTGAGCCCCAAGACCAGGCTGCATCAGCCAGGAGAGGTATCAGGAGGGGCATCAGTCACCCTGCACAGCCCCTCTGGGTATCCCCCCGTTCAGGCTTGGAAATACATACTCCCTTCTCTCGCAGGCTTGCAGACTAAGCAAACCCTTTGGTTCTGTGGCCAGTGCAGCAGCATGGCTGGGAGGCTACCAGTCTTACTGGTAGCTGAAAAGCAAGTCCTTGTCAAGGACGCACTCCAGAAACACTTGGACCCTGCGAGTTTCCACACGTATGGGCCAAAAAGAAAAGCTGGCATCCAGCACAACCAGGCTGTTACTCTCAAATGTTTGCTCAGGCAGACTCACCAAGAACCATCGGAAGCAAGAAGATAATGAATTTCAAGCACCTCTTCTTGTGCACGGCCATCTTTTGCCTGAAAAAGGAGGGTGTCCTATATCTGTCAATGAGCCAGGTTTTGAGCAAAGCAGCGGCATTACCACTTCCAGGCAGGAAAGCCACTGTTTTGGAAGCCTGCTGCTGACAGACAGCTGCCAGGGAAGCGCCCAGAAGGAACACTTTCTGTCCACACCTTTCAAAACTGCCAGCAGCTCTTCCCCAAAAGAACTTCCAGGACTCACTACTCCCAGAAAGTAAAGAGGTTGAGCAAATCAAGACTGTTGGCTCTGCACCCCTGCATCTGGCTACACAGCAGTTTGTCCTACCATGACCAAAATCTGGGCCTCTGGCGAATGTGTGGCAGTGAGACCGCCCAGGGGCTTTACTCTTGGCTCTCCCTGAGAATGGCCACAAGACGAGCAGTGCTCGTGAGAGTGGGAAGCTGGCTGAGGAACACCCCTTGCTCTCCCCTTTGCTTGCACCGGCCCTCAGACGTCTTCTTGCTCCCCGTATCCAACACAGAAACATGTAGTTACATACATATTCCTCTCCCCATCTTTGCTTTACAGCAAAGATGCAGCCTGCAGTGGAGGAAGAGCAAGAAGTTGGCGGCGGCAGCAGCAGTCCCCACTGCTTGAAGCACAGCCGGCAGCACAGCCCAGTTCTCACCCCCTCCCTCCCTGCACCCTGACCCCTGCAGCATGAGGCTACCGCCTCCCCAAAAGCCCAACAGCAGAAACAGGTAGTACATACACAGTGAAGATGCACATGATCAGCAAGTATCTCCACGGGGATGCAAGGATACTTGCTGGGCGGCAAACAAGGCTGAAGACCGTCCCTGGGCAAAGAAACCAGAGAAAAGTTAGGCCTCTCTCTTGAGGTCTCTTCTCCAGGATGCTCAGCCAAGAGTGTTTTGGCTCCCTGCAGGGAGGCAAGCACCGAGTCCTAGGCACCACCTCTCTGGGGTGAAGAGCAGGGCAGCCTGCATTTCTCCAGCCACTCGTGACATTTTGCCAGGCTTGTGGCACAGTGCAGCTCTCGGAGCTCACCCCCAAGGACTCTGCAGCAAGAACCAGTGCTGAGCTTACTTGCAAGTGCTGTGGCCTTGTCATGACACTTTGGTGGCCCTCGAGCGGATGAGCTGGGATTGGACTGAGAAATGCGTTTCGTCAGCTCCACCTCTGTGAAAAGGCTCCTGTGGGAGGAAGAGAAAAAGATGCCAATTGCTCGCAGCGCTCACGCTGTGAGGACCAAGGCCCTTGCCAGATCTAAGCCTGTGGAAGCCTCCCAAGAGATGTTCCAGCTGCAGCAAGAGAGGACAGCACAGCTGGGCTGCTTCCAGGGGCCCCCTCTCTCCTTTCCCCAGCCTTTGCTTTACAGGCCTGCAGTGGAGGAAGAGGAAAAAGCTGGTGGCAGCAGCAGCAGTCTCCACCACTGGAAGCGCACCCTGATAATACATCTAAAACCGCTCCTACAATGCTCAATTGTTTTAAGTGACTCGAGGCTTGCAAACTCAGCTAAAAGTAGCCCATTCATACCATGGAAACACATTATAATATATACATGTGCTTCACAGAGAACCAGCTCTTGCAGGCAATCAAGAAGGACATCTGACACTGCGGTGTGGAGGATTGCTACAGCGAGAAAAAGATGAACTATCACATCTTCATCATCCTCCGTGTGACCTTTGGATAACCCGAGGAAGACAAGAGAGAAGTAACAACCCCTACGACCGCCAGAGCGAGCTACCATGCATGCTCTAGTAGGTTGCAACCTACGTCAGTTAATTCTGGGAAGAAATTATGCACAAGGTTCCTGGGAATTATAACGTATATGAATGAGATGAATTCTCATAAGCAAGAAATCTGTAAGAATCGACATGCACGTTTGGTGGAGCAATTCCCCCATGCATCGGGTGCCATAATAAATAATGCCTGCTTCTTAATGCTACATTTGATGAGAAAAATGAGCACGAGCCGGCTTCAGTGCGCGCTCACAGCCCAAAAAGCCAACCGTATCCTGGCCTGCATCAAGAGGAGCGCGACCAGCAGGTAGAAGGAGGTGATCCTGCCCCTCTCCTCTGCTCTCATGAGACCTCCCTTGGAGTATTGTGTGCAGTTCTGGTGTCCTCAACATAAAAAGGACATGGAACTGTTGGAACAAGTCCAGAGGAGGGCCACGAGGATGGTCAGGGGATTGGAGCACCTCCTGTATGAAGACAGGCTGAGAAAGTTGGGGCTGTTCAGCCTGGAGAACAGAAGGCTGCGTGGAGACCTCAGAGCAGCCTTCCAGTATCTGAAGGGGGCCTACAAGGATGCTAGGGAGGGACTCTTCATCAGGGACTGTAGTGAGGGGACAAGGGGTAACAGGTTCAAACTTAAATAGGGGAAGCTTAGGTTATATGTAGGGAGAAAGTGCTTTACTGTGAGGGTGGTGAGGCACTGGAATGGGTTGCCCACGGAAGTTGTGAAGGCTCCATCCCCGGCAATGTCCAAGGCCAGGCTGAATGGAGTGTTGGGTGATGTGATTTAGGGCAGGATGTCCCTGCCCATGGCAGGGATGCTGGAACGAGATGATCTTAAGGTCCTTTCCAGCCCTAACTGTTCTAGGATTCTATGGCTGGTGTTAAGGAGTCTTATTCTACCGACTTTCGGTGACGCCGCAGCACAGCCTGATTCTCATCCCCTCCCTCCGTGTTCCCTGCCCCAACATGCCTCTCAGCAGCTCCTCTCAGTGGCTGTTCACACAAGGGGCACGGACTGCTACCCCAACCACTATCCCGCACCTCTTTCCTCCTGGGGCTGAGCTCTCCTCCCCATGCAGCCTCCCTCTGTCAGTCAGGCGGGTCCCAGGAGACCAACCTGAGGTGCCAGGGGCTGGGACCCCCCTCCCCGGGGCAAAGCTGGGCCCCAGCCCTCACAGTATAAGGAAGCCCCTGCTGCACACTGCCTTTTGGCTGGGAGAGCAAGCCATGCTTTCAGCCAAGGCCCACCAGAAGGGGGCTTGGCAATGCACAGAGCTGTTGTGCAGAAGTGGCTGTCAGCTTCCCCATGCTGATCCATGACCTGCTGGCTGTATTAGGCCATGTCCCAGCTACCGTCCTAACCTGATGCCCCAGGCACGAGCGGCCAACTTCGTACCTAGTCGCCTGGCGGTGGCTCTGCCCTGCAGTCTCTCCTACTGACTGCTGGTCAGTCTCGCTCTCAAAGGAGACGTTTAAGGCCCCTTGGCCTCTTTTCCGTGATGCCTTTCTCCTTTCCATCTCTGGGCAAAGGCAGCCTCCCTGCTCAGCTCTTCCTCCTAAGCCTCAGCAATCTGGGCTCCTCAGGCAAAACCAGCTCCAGCAGCAGCTCCGCGCTGCCCGTCCACAGGAGTGTCCCTGCTCAGGGCAACAGTCACGCGCAGCTGTGGGCTCTCTCCCTGCCCCACCACGCTGTATGGGTGCCCAGTTCTATGATGTCACAGTGGGGCTGAGCAGGGCTCCCTCTGGGCTCCCGTGGGGCAACATGGAAGTTGCCTGCTCCTTAGGAACAACTTTCAAATAGCTTCATTTGACTTGGCTTTCACAAAGTGGCCTGTGCTTGCCGTAGGATTGTTAGAAACTTAAAAATGCTTCTTGTAAAGGCTCAGCTTAGACACAACAGTGAAGCATCTCTTTATTTCAAGTTTTTGCAAAAACAGGCCTTGTAGTAAGGAGGCACACCCTGGTCACAAGGCTTTTATGACCTTTTGATGGCCCACCTCCGACCGCAGAGTCCCTCCCTTGTTTCCCTATTGGCTAGGTACTCCAAGGTTTACAGCCTATCTGAAGTGCCTGAGTTACCCACACCAAGTCCACCCCCGGGTACAGAGTGCATTACTTCCTTTGAGAGCTCACTACCCTCCCACCCCCGACCCCGCCTCGCCAACCTGCTTGTGTGGGATGGCTTCCCTACACTGTAAGCACTAACCCAGCTCCTGCCAAAGTTTTCACGCCTTAACCGCCATCTTTCGGCTAACTGCAAAAACAAGACTTGATGCACGGAATGAGACTCTACAACTCAAAGGGAGTTACAAAGCAGGTATGTTTATCATGGCGCCGGCTGCAAGGGGGGTCACTCCTCCTAACTCGCACACCGAGGGGTTAAGCAAGCAGATATTTATTACACACAAACATGCTTATTCATTTGTGATAAGCACATAAATGTACTGGCTTTGGCAAATCATAGGTGTTGCTATGTGGATGTAACTGTATGAGTTCGCAGTAACAGAAACAAATCTCACTAAATGTGAGATATATGGAAGTGATTCGTGTCAACAACTCAGAAGTCCTAGTAATTATTGTACTTTGTGTGGAACAATGATTTTTTGTGATTATTGTACTTTACGCAAAGAATATGATGAAAATCTCTGTCAATGCCATTGTGAAGTGGGGAAAGAAGGAACGGAATAATCCCTTTGGTTAACTGTATTATTGTGAAAGGATTATGCTTTGTTAAAGTTGCTTAAATGCTCTGAGGGAGAAAAAGGGGGGCGGTTGGGTAAAAGTTATATCCTGTTACAAAACGTTGTGAAACCTATACGTTGAACAAATGAGCATATAGGAGATGGAGGTTAAGATAGTGGTTAGGCTGGTGACAGACGCTTCTCGAAACTTCTCAAAACTCCTCGACGATGTTTCTTCACCCGGAGACGAGACCCCAGCAACAAAAGGGAAGCAAGAAGATTGACAAGAGCATTACGGGAAGGAACCTGTAGAGGGGAAGCATCCATATTTGCATATATAAGTACACACTTCTTGCCTGGGACATGGAAAGAACTGACAGCACAATTTTGAGGTAATGATGCTCTACACTGTTTATCTAATTCACATTGATATTTTCCTCAAAACAGAAGCTCAATGTCTTACAGGGTTCAGAACATAACTTTTTTGGTTAATTTTCAACTAACGGATTTTGCAGGAATTCATCGAGGATTCATGCACAGAGAGACTAGAAATGACTGAGACGGCTGTAGGAGAAATACAGTGTTCTAAATTATCTAGCTTCTGCTTGGCATTTACAGTGAATGCTGAGTATTGAGGCAGCTGACAGAAAAACAAAGAAAAGGGCAGGGGGAGAGATTGCATCCCCCTCCTACAGAAACTGGAGTTGTACATGCGTAGTTTCAGCCACGACCGCTCTTCAGCAAAAACAAAACAACTCTGTGTGCATCTGATTGCAAATAGGATCAAAAATAATAAGGGCACAATCACATCCAAGAACATAGATCTAGCCCACTGCATAATCACAACCTGAAATCAAACCTGACATTTGAAATCACTGCTAATATTTACTGAAGGGCTTCTTTTAGGTTCTTTGTTTACCATGGGGGTTGGCACGATACCAGTCATTACAGACACTACTCATGCCACACCGCTTTTCTGGGTTTCCTGCTTGTTGAACATTCCTTCATACTACGTAATGAAATGAGAAAAAATTAATCCAGCCTACTACGCCAGGAATTTTCTCATCATGTGGTAAAGAGTCATGCTTAGAATCTTACAGCCGCAGCAGCAAGTGCTGTGTATCCATGTTTGTCAGCTATGTCTGGATGAGCAAGCCCGTTCCTCAGAATCGCAGAGACCCCATCATAGTCTCCTCTTGCTGCCTTCTTAATTAGCTGCTCCGAGGCAAGTTCTCTGGGGCCTGAAGGCCCATAAGCATTGCGGGCTCCACTGAGAATGAGGTTGACATCTGAATTGAACTCCACTTGACAGCGCCTAGAAAAGGAGAGAAAAGCACAGCACATTTAAGCAGCTAGGTACTCTTGGACCACTACTGCAGCTAAAGAAAATGCATCAAGAATAAAATATGCTGGTCTGCAAGATGGGAAAATAAGGCCAGCTATCATTTTACGAGCTATTTTAGATAGTGTGAGCTTGCTTATATGAATGGGGTGCTGGCAGTAGCATATGGATTTTATCTAGACAAGTTAAAAGTATTTTAGTAGATGTTTGATGGACGGGTAAGAAAACAAAATCTAACTACCATGTGTTTTTATGACCCAATTTATCATGCACAGTCATGACATTTGTTTATGATCTAATTTTCATCACCTGCTTTAACTATGACTATAAAATATACGTAGGTAGCTTGTGTTCCTATCAGAAAAGCAAACAAGGAAATCCTCCGTGTGCTCAAAAAGCATCTGCACATACAAGTACCAAGCTACATAAAAACTGATGTGCAGTTGGCAGTTCTACTAGCTGTCGACTTTTTTGTTACAGCGTATTTTGAATAGCCTTGAAGAAGAACAAGAGTCAAGACAACCACAAAGAGTTATCAATATCCATATTTTCAGTACTTTTGAAAACCTGGCGCTATGATTCCCCATATTTTTATTTCTATGCCAGACTACACTCTCCGGACAGCGAAGGTCAGAACAGGTCTCTACAGCCCTTGACTCCCAATTCTTTTCAAAACTGGACTTCCAGAAACCCTGACTTGTTAATGAGTAATGGGATTATTTTTCTAGGTGTGACCAGGATAAACCCAATGTTTAACTTAAAGGAATAAAATCTATAAATTGAGAGATGAATATGTTATTTGCTTCCTTTTTTTAAAAAAAACAACCCTTATTGGCAACTTGTAATCTCAAGGCCACAAAACCCAATCTCGAGTGCAGCTTTTATCCTTCAACGTAAATTTGAAAACAACAAACACCCATGGGTAGTAATTGTTAAAAATCCACACATAATAAACAAATCATCAGCAGTTACCTCTGCTTATGCACGTGCATCTACCTTTGAACCAGCAGGGAGGTTACATTTGCAACAGGCCAAGGGTCCTCCTCAGGCAGCTTCTTCTGAAAATACAGAGCATCACACTCTCCAGGAAGGAGTGAGTCAGAGTAAGACGATCCATGTTACGAGAATATGCAAAGACTCCTTCAGGTAAAATATCATTACCATCAAAAGGGAGATGCTTATAGTTACGGAGAAATGGGTCTTCCTCAAGTGAAATATACCCCTTCTGAGATCTGTCATCAGTGTACCTGTAGTGCGCTGGATAATCCAAGACAGGAAAATAACCAGGTACTTCAGTACATAGCTTAATTAGATGATCTCTGAGCCACAAGCCAACATCCTGACAGCCATCTGGATAGCTCTCAACCCCTGGTCCAAATCGCTCATCAGATTTGTACAGCCCCTTAAGAAACAAGTAAACTCACGAGTATCAGTCAGAGAGCAAACAATTTGTACAGTTAAAGTCTGGATTGTATTTAAACCAATCTGGCTGCTTTTGGCCTTACTGGTCCACTTACTATTGACAGAGCAATAACTGCCAAAGCCAATCTGAACAGCAAAGCCTTCACGTTCACTTTGGTCTATTAACAGCAAACACAAATCTTCCAGCACACGAACAGTGGAAGGCCCTAAATTTAACTACAGTAGGATGTAATGTTTAGATTACAATTCCTGATGCTTTTAAGGCCTAGGCAAGATTTTATTTTAATTTTATTCTGTGATCAATTTTAGATTGCAGCCTTTTGGTCCAGGACAGGTTTTTGGTTAGATTTTACTACCTTCTCAAAACAAACATTTCTGAAACACATCTGGCGCAGACACAGATTCTGGAAATGGCACATTTCTTTTCTTACAATGTAACTAAATTTAGGGTATCTATAGTCTTGCAAGCATGACACGACATGCCAATGGAAGAGTCTCAGCAGCAAATAGTGCACTACAGGACAGGAGTTTCAGTCTTCCTACAAAAGGTATCCTAGTTTGACCTTGACACTGTGGTAGGTAAGGCATAAACATCATCAAATTCAAGCAGACTCATGCGTATCTGGACCACACAGATGGTTCGAGACAGGTTCACACTGAGCTATCACAACCTCAAAACAGCCATTTGGAGCAAAAATCAGCAACTTCACACTGAGCTGTTTAGCTACACAGATAAATGAGTAGGACAAAAGCACTATCACTGGCAGAATATACTGGCAAGAAAAAAATTCTGAGTATGGTTATGATCTCAAGTTTCTCTGTTTTTCCCCGAGCTTTAGATTTTACATCATATACTCAAACTAAAGCTCTCCTAAATCTGTAATTAACGCCACATTATCAACACTGAGCAAGAATGCTGTGTTCTTGTTGATGTCTCCTCAGTGTTGATTGGCCCTCTAAATGCAAACACTGTTATGTTGTTTCTCTCTATGTTTTAGATTATTTGAGGACTTGCAGAGATACCCAGGGATCAGCAGGAACAGGTGGGCACTGTTCCCCTACACTTGGGACTGGTCAGATATACCTTTTAGGAAAATAAAGAAGGACTGCAAGCTCTTAGAAAACAAGATTTCCAGCTTCTACTAGCAACATCAGGGCTGAAAATGATGCAAACCAGCCAACTAGCTACCTGGAAACTTCAGAGTGCTATCTTCACAGTTTCCTAAAATGCAGTGCTTTTCCAGTTTCTAATTCATCCTAATATGCCTTTTGAGAGTACTGTCTAACAAATAAGCTCTTCATCAAAGAAGGAGAATAAACACCCAAATTACATACATCAGATACGTGAACAAGAAACTTTTCCAGGCAGCACTGGTGAGGCTGCACCTCAAATACTGTGTTCAGTTTCAGGCCTCTCACTACAAAAAAGGCATTGAAGTGCTGGAGCTGGTCCAGAGAATGGCAGTGGAGCTGGTGAAAGGCCTGGAGCACAAGAGTGATGAGGAACTGGGGGTGTTTAGCCTGGAGAAAAGGAGGCTCAGGGGAGACCTTACCACTCTCTACAACCACCTGAAAGAAGGCTGTAGTGAGGTGGGGGTTGGTGTCTTTTCCCAAGTAAAAAGAGAAAATGGCCTCAAGTTGCACCACAGGAGGTTTAGTCCGGATATTAGGAAACATTTCTTCCCTGAAAGGGCGGTCAGGTCTTGGAACAGGCTGCCCAGGGAAGTGGTGGAGTCACCATCCTGGAGGTATTTAAAAAGACATGAAGATGTGGCACTTACGGATATGGTTTAGTGGTGGACTTGGCAGTGCTGGGTTAATGGTTGGACTTGATGATCTTAAGGGTCTTTTCCAGCTCAAATGATTCTATTATCATCTCCTTCGGTATTTCCCCATGGGAGAGTTGAGTACAGAAGCTAAGCTGTTGAAATAGCACCCTAACTCATGGGAGATCAAAGCATGACAATTTTGCTCTAAAGAACTAAAATACTAAGGGAGCTACTCGGAAAAAAAAAAACAACCAAGAAACACCAAACCAAACCACTGCTGACTTTGAAAGGCACAGGAATTGCAGTATTAGCACAGCAATTTCCCAGTTCCCTGAAATTTTCTGACATTCTTCCATTCCAGCATCCCATAGGCTTCTACACGGCCAAGATAAACAGCTCCTGTGAATTTGGAACCATCAGGCCTGTAGTTAACCCCATTTCTGTGGCGGTGGTCTATGTACAACTTTCCCACATATCTCTGTAATCCACAAAAGAGGACAAGACAAGAAGAATGATACAACTGATAGGACAAAAATAAGTGAAATTGCATTCTTACTGCAGCAGAGCAGGACTAACAAGATGCAGGCAACTGACACACGAAGAGGATGAATCTGTTACACAGTTAAGACTGGGAACAGTCTCAATGTCACTTTAGTTGTGGGCTTCAAAGCCCAGCCAAGATTTTACCAATTTCTCTAGGAGCTCTTCCATCACATAGCAATCAGTAGTCCATACTACTTCAGTAGATGTATCTCAGTGCTCATATTCTCATTGCTAAATGACAGAGGAGAAACCAACATCTATTCAATCATTCAACAGCTGTCCTAAAGACCGGTATGCCAATATACCTTCAGCATTCTGCATTCAAAACAAAAAGGTAAAAGTCTTCAACTGCCAGATGCATGTGAAGTGACTGGATTATTAAAACTTTACACACCACTTGCTTTAAAAGTGCTCCAAAACTGCCACTTTAACCCTTCCGGAGAACGCACTGATGAAATTTTGTACCATAGGCAAACAAAGTGCTGGGCTGTATGAAAGTGGCTGATGCGCAGTAAAAAAGTTGTCCATAACCCCCTCTCTTCTGTGAAGAAAACCTTAGCTACCAACCTGCTCATCTGACTGTACCTGACTGAAATCTGATAGTCATTGATTTCAGCCACAAACACTTCAAGGTATTCACCACTTTGAAGCAAAACCAAACATTTGGAAGATATTTTATATAAATCAATCAAAAATTGTTAATTAAAAGCAAAAACCACTTAAATAACAATCTCAGTTCTTCACTTCTTCTGTTGCATTAAAAATAATCATAAAGTATGCAGCCCTGCCACAGTCTTGGCACTTTGTGGCATAAAAGGAGCGACTGCCCCTGGCTTAAAACAAAAGAACATTATGGTGCTAATAACAGCACTCACAGCAACCATCTACCATCTTCTCTGGGACTGAGGACAGACTGAGTGGTCCGAGGGAGAGAACAGAGGGTGTTATGTGAAACCGTGGAGCTCAGTTTTTATTTTCACAGTGGACGTGTTACCAACCCAGACACGGACTGACAGGAACACCAAGAAGAGCAGTGAGGGCTGATTCCCCAGGTGAACGTGCTCTCAGACATCACACGGATGCTGTGAAAGCTCTTGCCTTACTCAGAATAAGCTCAAACTGAGTTTGGCACCAGTAGAGGGCGAGCAGGGAGAGAAAGCCCAGGGAAGGCGGCATCCGAGCCGCTCTTCTTCCAAGGAGGAAGCAGGGCCTCCTGACCGCCCCTCCCCTGCCCACGGACGGGCAGGGCTCCCAGCGAACACACGCTGGGGGACACGTGGCCACGGCGCATCACCGACAGCCGTCCGGGGCCCGCGGAACGCTCGTACCCGGGTGGCAGAGCGGGGGGCCTCCGGCGGTCTCTCCCCGCAGCCCAGCATCAGCACCCCGCACGTTGCCGGTCCCCGGCCCGCGGGGCAGGCCCTGCCTGGAGCTGTGGCCACAGCTAGCCGCCCTCGCCTCTTCCGTGCCCTTGGCCGCCAGCAGAGCGAAAACTCGCCCCACATCGACGGCCATGGCCGCGCCCCCGACAACACTGCCGACTCCGCCTGGTGGGGTGCGAGGCCCCAGATCATGGCCGGCGCCTTGCCGTGGACACCCCGGCGGCCTCGCCCGGCGCTGGGGCCTAGAGGGAGGCCCGCGTAGCCACCCTGCGCCGCCCCCCCGCGGCAGTACCGTATAGGACAGCAGGCCTGACCGTGAGCCCGGCCCTGCTCACTCCAGCCCTTTGGCCTGCTCTTTCTGCCAGCGCTCGTCGTCTCTTCTGCAGACTCTTGCAGCTCTCCTGGCCGCCTTGCTCAACCTTGCTGTGAAATACGAGCTCACTCCTCTAAACGAGATAACAGGGTTTTATTGAGGGACAGAGTCAGTAAAGCAAAAGCAACAGCGCTGGGTGCACGACCGTAGCCAGAGGCGCGCTGGTGAGCATTTGTTACAGGTTTATATACTTTCACTATTGCATTACCCATATACATATTCATAATTCCCGCGTATAGGCAGGGAATATTATATCTAGCTCCAGGACCTTATTATCATAAGTCTCCTCCTCTTGGCATCTGTGTGCTGCTCTGCGGTGATTGTGGGCAGGGGTCTTGAGGATGAAGTAAGCAGTCTTCCTCACGGTGTACTCTTCACCTTTGGCACACTTGGATGCCCCAGTAATCACAGAACTAGCTGAACCCAGCTGTATCTGTAATTCTTCTGATAGCTGGCAAAGATTTAGAACAGCGTGACCTTCCTGCAAAATTTATTTTTAATAATATTATATTATATATTAATATAATATAATCTATATAATAAAATATAAAAAATATAAAATATAAAAAATAAAAAATATAAAAAATATAAAAATATATATAAATATATAAAAATAATATATAAATATATTATATAAAAATATTTATATAATAATAATATATTATATATAAATATTATATAATATTATATAAATATTATAATATTATAATAATTAATAATATTATATATAATTATATTATATATAATATTATTATAATATATAATAATTATTATTATAGTATATATTATTATATATTATTATATATTATATAATTATATATTATTACTATAATAATTATTATATTTTATTATTTATTATTTTATTATTATAATTTATATTATTATATTATTATTACAATCTTCATATATTATATATTATATAATATTATACATTATATAATATCATATTATAATATTATATTATTATATATTATATTATATAATAATTATTATAATATATAATAATAATATCATATATAATAATATTAATAATATTATATAAATATAATAATTATAATTATATTATAATATTATATAAATATTATATAAATATTATATAAAAATATATTTATATTTATAATATAAATATATTATAAATATATTATATATAAATATATAAAATATATAAAAATATATATATAAAAATATAAAAAATAAAATATAATTTATATAATAATATATATTATTATATATTTATAAAATTTATTGCAGGAGGGGCAGACAGGGAGTATCGCAATCTAGCAGATGTTTGGGAGCTTCTGTCTCTAAACTAACTGATAAGTAGAAGGATGGTGTGAAATAACTCATTCAGGTTTAGTCAGGCCACTAAATTCCACAGACTTACAACACAAACATTGATCTTTCTCTTCGACCTAAGTTAGGCTAAAAGTACTTTAGCCCTATGTTTTCCAGGCACTAGCTTTCCTCAAATCAAAACACACACATACCCCCCCCTTTTCTTTTATTTTTACAAATTCTTTTGTTGTTTGACTCCATTTTGCTCAAGAGTCCTGGCCATTTTCAACTTGTTGCCTAATCTTGTGTCTTCAGCGAGCTTTGTTTCTGTTACTGCGAACTCATACAGTTACATCCACATAGGAACACCTATGATTTGCGAAAGCCAGTACATTTATGTGCTTATCACAAATGAATATGCATGTTTGTGTGTAATAAATATCTGCTTGCTTAACCCCTCGGTGTGCAAGTCAGGAGGAGTGACCCCCCTTGCAGCCGGCGCCATGATAAACATACCTGCTTTATAACTCCCTTTGAGTTGTAGAGTCTCATTCCGTGCATCAGTTTCTTTTCTCAATAATCTTGTAAAAAGTATTAAAGTCTTGTTTTTGCAGTTAGCCGAAAGATGGCGGTTAAGGCGTGAAAACTTTGGCAGGAGCTGGGTTAGTGCTTACAGTGTAGGGAAGCCATCCCACACAAGCAGGTTGGCGAGGCGGGGTCGGGGGTGGGAGGGTAGTGAGCTCTCAAAGGAAGCAATGCACTCTGTACCCGGGGGTGGACTTGGTGTGGGTAACTTAGGCACTTCAGATAGGCTGTAAACCTTGGAGTACCTAGCCAATAGGGAAACAAGGGAGGGACTCTGCGGTCGGAGGTGGGCCATCAAAAGGTCATAAAAGCCTTGTGACCAGGGTGTGCCTCCTTACTACAAGGCCTGTTTTTGCAAAAACTTGAAATAAAGAGATGCTTCACTGTTGTGTCTAAGCTGAGCCTTTACAAGAAGCATTTTTAAGTTTCTAACAATCCTACGGCAAGCACAGGCCACTTTGTGAAAGCCAAGTCAAATGAAGCTATTTGAAAGTTGTTCCTAAGGAGCAGGCAACTTCCATGTTGCCCCACGGGAGCCCAGAGGGAGCCCTGCTCAGCCCCACTGTGACATCATAGAACTGGGCACCCATACAGCGTGGTGGGGCAGGGAGAGAGCCCACAGCTGCGCGTGACTGTTGCCCTGAGCAGGGACACTCCTGTGGACGGGCAGCGCGGAGCTGCTGCTGGAGCTGGTTTTGCCTGAGGAGCCCAGATTGCTGAGGCTTAGGAGGAAGAGCTGAGCAGGGAGGCTGCCTTTGCCCAGAGATGGAAAGGAGAAAGGCATCACGGAAAAGAGGCCAAGGGGCCTTAAACGTCTCCTTTGAGAGCGAGACTGACCAGCAGTCAGTAGGAGAGACTGCACTGTGACCACCCCAGCACTTCCTGGCCCTGGGCAAATGCAGCTTATTAGCCACACACACAGAGAGGAGGGATGACAAGAACAAACATCTCTCCTGTCCCATCAAAAAAACTGCAACTGCAAGGAAATGTCCTCTTCTCTCCACTGTTTTGTTAACAGGCTGGCAAGCTCTCACGCTGTCCCCTCCCTAAATCATCTGTATGAAGTGTCCCATCTCCCACTCTAGATGGCTTGTGTCTGCCAGACCAAGTATCATACACTCTTCTCCCTCTATGCATATCTGAGCAGGCATATGGAAGCAAAAGAAGGTTGCTTCCCGTCTTCCTCCTCTGTCATCACCACTGGCAACTCTCAATGTGGGGCTGTTTCTAGCAGATATTTCTGCATGTTCCCTTCTGAAGAAGGAACAAAAGCAAAATGCTCTATATTCATCAATGATTTAGATGAGGGAATTGAGTGTACTGTCAGCAAGTTTGCTGATGACACTAAGCTGGGAGGAGTGGCTGACACGCCAGAAGGCTGTGCTGCCATCCAGCGAGACCTGGACAGGCTGGAGAGTTGGGCAGGGAGAAACTTGATGAAATATAACAAGGGAAAGTGTAGAGTCCTGCATCTGGGCAGGAACAACCCCAGGTTCCAGTATAGGTTGGGGAACGACCTGTTAGAGAGCAGTGTAGGGGAGAGGGACCTGGGGGTCCTAGTGGACAGCAGGATGACCATGAGCCAACACTGTGCCCTTGTGGCCAGGAAGGCCAATGGCATCCTGGGGTGTATTAGAAGGGGGGTGGTCAGTAGGTCGAGAGAGGTCCTCCTTCCCCTCTACTCGGCCCTGGTGAGACCGCATCTGGAATATTGTGTCCAGTTCTGGGCCCCTCAGTTCAAGAAGGACAGGGACCTGCTGGAGAGAGTCCAGCGCAGGGCGACAAAGATGATTAAGGGAGTGGAGCATCTCCCTTATGAGGAAAGGCTGAGGGAGCTGGGTCTCTATAGTTTGGAGAAGAGGAGACTGCGGGGGGACCTTATTAGTGTATATAAATATATAAAGGGGGAGTGTCATGAGGATGGAGCCAGGCTGTTCTCAATGGCAAACAATGATAAGACAAGGGGTAATGGGTATAAACTGGAACACAAGAGGTTCCACTTAAACTTGAGAAGAAACTTCTTCTCAGTGAGGGTGACAGAACACTGGAACAGGCTGCCCAGGGAGGTTGTGGAGTCTCCTTCTCTGGAGACATTCAAAACCCGCCTGGACACATTCCTGTGTAATCTTATCTAGGTGTTCCTGCTCTGGCAGGGGGATTGGACTAGATGATCTTTTGAGGTCCCTTCCAATCTCTAACATACTGTGATACTGTGTGATACTGTGATACTCTCCAGGTTGGAGTCAGTTCATTAGTATTTGACTAGATGCTCTCAATGAAATTAAATAACTTTCCTGGCAGCCTTGGAAGAACAGGTTCAATAGCAAGGTATGATTTAAACGATGACCCGTTGCTGGCAGCTCTAAAAAACCTGAAGCATTTAAAAGCAGCTGAAGGGAATATAATTGCTTTCATAAAATTTGCAGCATGCCACTCTGCATACTTGGGACGGGTTTGCCTATATATATACTTTTCTTTTTCTGGATAGGTTTGCCCAGAGAGATCGGAGTCTGGATCCTAGAAGCAGGATCAACAGGAAGGACTGCACAAACTGGGACTGATCCTCTCCTTTTGAAATTAATCATATACAGAGGTCTTTTTCTTACTGAAAGTAATTATAAAAAATGGTGTGACTTTCACTAGCAGTGGCTGAAATTGCAAATGGCTTGGCAGCAAATGTAATGCATGAGTTTGTTTCTTAACCCGCTCTGACCCTAAAAAAAAAAAAAAAAAAAAGTTTTTTAAAAGTCCATTTGTTCAGAGCTAGGAATTGCCAACTGTAATGGATTGTTTTCCCTTGTTAGTTTTGCAATGACACCTGGATTTAGGAATTGCCGTGAATTAACCTTGAAAAGAAAAGATCCATCAGAAAGGTGAAAGCTTTTTGGGAAAGCAGAAGCAAAAGAGGCAGGATGGAGATTAACAGAGATTTCTTTCAAGTCTATCCATGACAATTTTCTTTTTATTCCATCAGGCAACCAATGTTCAGCTCTCTCCACGCTTCAGTGCTCAGTTACCTACCCAGATTTACTACACTGGCTTATCAATGTGTGCACCTCACTGTGTAGATGACCTTTCTGACAGCCTGGGAAGTGAGTCGTGGAACTCATGTGCTCAGAGTTGCACGCTAGCAAAGGCTGCACATAAAACATTCTTACTTGCTGAAACCAAACCAAGTAACTCCAAAAGAGGCTTTCAAAAGTAGTGAGTACCTCTAAGGGGCATAATCGCCCTGAGCCTCAGACTGTAACACAGCCTGCTGATCTCACAGAAGTCTTATGAAAGTTAATTATTTTGTGTGTGTGTGAAACTCACAGATTCTGTAATTAAGTCTTTCATTGAAAAGAAAGTCAAGAAATCAATAATGCTGGATTCAGGGAGTAATTTGCAACACAAATGGTTTAGTATCCCACATTAAGCATAGGAAGTGAGACAAAATACTGAAGTCTGAGCACTCTTCACTTTGTGCGCTGAGTGGAGCAGGAAAAAAATAGCAGATGTTAATGGAATTTAAAGTAACATGTTGTATAACCACCTGAGGGATAAGTCAAGGCACTCCCGGTATGGTTGCTCACACATAATACACATTTCTATCATGTCGTAATACACATAGTCTATCTTACATGACCCTGGTTCTAACATCTTCCTTTTCTCTTTTATCTTCACAACAATATTTTAACCTTCCAGTCATAAAGCAAAGGCAAATAGCCTGCACACAATGTCAGCTTGGATAAATATTTCAAACAGCACTGGTGGAGTCCTAGCTCTGCAGATGCTTGTTATACCAACAGATGATGGGATCTTTTCCCCTTTCCCTCCTACAGCATTATCCCATGGAGAGTCAATTTTATGATCACATCTCTGTGCTGTCCAAGATTTGCTATTTCAGTTTCTTAAAGGAAACGAAGCTAACACTAAATTGCCATCTCCGTGTCTGCTTGAGCCCTTGTCAGATTTTCTGTTTCCCCGTCCCTCAAGAATTAAAGCTGTTTTAGGAAAAAGAAGAGACATGCGCAAACAACTGCTGCCTGCACGGAAACTAGAAAACTGTGCCCTTACGTGTTCTGAAACCCAATGAGTCCATGAGCACATAACAAATAACAAATTAGCTTAGCAAGAGCTCTAAGCCAAATGAATGGTAACCAGGAAAACAGGTAGAGGGCTTGGGAAGGTTGATGGATGAAGTGTAGAGGGGTTTGGGTATGAAGAGAGTTAGCAACATAGCAAGGAGGATTGGGAGACATAAGAGTGTTGGTGGAAAACTGCAGGAGCTGTAGGGAGAAGATTTTGGTAGTGGGGAGAGTATCCTGAGGATGAATTGGAGTGATTCCTGTAAAAACTACAAGCTGCTGCTTGGAAGTTTCTATTCAGGTGCTGCAGGGAGGTACTAGATGCTCCCTCCACATTTCGTAACACTAGGAAACCCTACAAAGCCAAGATGAGCAAAGAGCAAATCCTTACTCAAGTCCTGTACTTGTACACTGAACTTTAGGACACTTCCTATGAGATAAGCTAAGCAAGGAGCTTAAATCCTGTAAAGCAGAGGGAGCTGGTATCTCAGAAAGCCAGTTTTGCTCAGATAACCGCAGTTACCTGTTTTATTAAATATTGCATTACCACTTTATGCTGAAATTGGGCTAGGATAAAGCAGATAGCCTTCCTCTGGACCCTTTAGAGTGCACATGGCTTGCAGGGTTAACTCTTGTAACAGACAATTGCTATTTGGGTTTGAAGTGCTTTGCAGTCTTTCAGAAAATACCCCCACACAAAGCTTTCTCCAGCAAAAGAAATAACTTCTTTTAATTCTAAGGGAGAAATCCAGATGTTCCAAATGGAAGGTACATGTCTTCTAGCTCGGAAGCTGCGTGTAGCTTGTGGCACAGGGTCACGGACTGGACTTTGGAGCGTGAAGAAAATGAAAGCTACATCTTACTGGTGCCCCCAAACTGACAAAACATGCTTTCCTGGAATTCCTCTGCTGAGCCAACAGCTCGTAGAGAGCATATCTCTTCTCCAGTGGGAGGTCTTGTACCACGCTGTTAAAGGATGCTGCTATACACTTATTTAGGCTATCTAGAGGGATTAATTTATCAGTTTTTTCTTACTCTTTTCTTGCTGCTGTAGACCATGTCTTTTGGTTATTTCTGAGCACTGCAGTAGAACCAGAGAGCTGGAGGATCTCCAGTTAGGTCTGTGTTTTCACCACCAGTCCCCAGGGTGAGGAATTCAGCAGGGCTGTTGCTAAACAGCAGCAGCTTCCATAACAAAAAGTAGAGGAAAAAACAAAACCTTATTCCAAAACATACTGCATGCAGCAGGCCTTGTCCATACTGTGCTTCTCTTTAAAATCCAGAGAGGAGGTATGTCTTGCAGTTACCCTGGAAGTGAGTAATTTGGGAATTTCCAACATAAATAAAATCATAGTGAGCAGTTCTAGAAACAGCTTGATTTGTTTTATATCCTGGCAAGTCATTCGTATTCCTGCAAGGGTCAGTATGCCTTCCCACAGAGCAACAGCGAGCCATGTTTTATATAAGGTACCCTCTCCTTTTCCAGAAGATGAAGGAGACATTTGAACACTGACATTTTATACAATCTCTTGTATTCAATTTTGGAATGCCTGCTCTCTCTTTCGGCCTCCGACATTCCCTCTACACGGCTCCTCTACTACTTCCAATATGAGTCTAATAAAAAGCACTCCCCAAGAGCTGGTCTCTCGCGTTCAGCTGCGGTGGGAGGGGGTGTGCATGGCTGAGGATGACTGGCTGTCGTCATTCCATGTCTGTGCCTCAGCCAAAACCCTGCAAGGTGAGGACGAAGGGAGAGGAGCAGCGTGAGCAAGGCACAGAGCTCTGACAGCATCATGTCACTTGACTGGAGCTAAACACTGCCCTGTGAATGCAGCACAGCCCTTCCCTGCATGCTCTCTCCCAGGGCTGTGTCCCCCGCAGGAACAGGGCTTTCCCCAAGGACACAGCCCACCTCAGCACTCCCCTTTGCAGTGCACACAGGTGGCTTCTCTGAAGGGTGTAGCCAGAAAGGCAGATGCTCTGCGTGACCTTTGCCATGGGGTAAATACCACAGAGGAGTCTCCCAAAACACCAACAGTTAAGGAGAGAGAATCACGAATTACGCTCTGAAAGAATCACAGAATCTTAGAAGTCAGGGACCTCTTTGAATAGGAACCTGGAGGTGTTATGGGATGTGCTCTGGTGGCCAAGCTTGTGCTCACTGCTGGGGGGAGCCACGGAGAAAAGGCTGAGTGGGAGGAGGGCTCAGGACTCACCCTGCTCCCCTGGGACAAGCCCTGTCTCAAAGGGTCTCCCAGAGCTGCCCTGGGACAGGAGCTTCCCTCAACCCTCAGGTGTCACGCAGCACGCAGGAGCACACAGAGAGGGGCTGTCCCTGGCGGGGACAGGAAGAACTGGTGAGATGAAGCTCCTCTCTTGGGCCCAGGACCTTGCTGCTCTCCCCACACACCCCAGCGCAGGGGTCAGCCCTGGGTGGGGCAGTAAGGGGGAAAAGCCTGGCAGATGTGCCCCATGGAGGGGACTCGCTGAACATGGGCAACCGAACCTTGCCTGCTTCTTCCATGCTGAGCTGTAACTACCGATCTCCTCATACACGGCCTCAGGGAAGGGCTCCCAAGCTCTCCCAGAGCATCTGGACAGTGGCAGAACTGTCCCAGAACAGGCAGAGAGGGGACAGGAACCCACTCTGCTCCCCCAGCTTTGGTCCTTTGGGCATTGCCTTAGCAGAGGGAAGTGACAAAGTCCCACAGTGTGCAGCCGAGAACTGGGAAACCCTCTGGCCCAGGCAGCTGCTGCCATTGCGGACGCAAGCTGTGCTGCCCAGGAGGGTCCCGTCATGCAGGGGTTGGCAGATGGACACAGAGTGGTTGTAGGGCATGATGGTGAGAAGATAAAACTCGTCTGTGCTTGAGGAGAGAAAGAAAAAGACCTGGGCAGCACATCCCAGGAAGAAGATGGCCCTGGTGTTCCAGAGGGAACTGGCAATCGGTTTAGTGACAGTGGTGGACATGGGGCGCAGGTCCAGCAGGGGAGGTCGAGGAGGAAGAAGTACATGGGGGTGTGGAGGCACTGGTTGCAGGCTGTGGTGGTGAGGATGAGTTCGTTGCCCAGGAGCACAGCCAGGTAGATGCCGAGGAAGAGTCAGGCATGCAAGAGCTGCAGCTCCCACGTGTCTGCAAATGGCAGGCGGAGGAAGCGGGTGACGGAGCTGCCACTGGACATTTGCTGCTTCTTGTTATGGGGGCTTTCCAAAAGGGAAAAGACAGTGGCAATTTAGGGGAGAATTCTCTGAGTGAAACCTAATGCATTTCTCACAGAACACCCTGAAACTGCCTCTTCTCTGGTTTCAGGAAGACTTTTGGCAGGTCCCTTCCATGAGCTCTGGTTGCTGCAGGCTGAGGGTGTCAGTGGAAGGAGGGGGCTCTGCTGGGGGCTCTGGCAGAGCCAGTCCTGCCCTCCGGCAGTAAGGAAATAGGAACATGGCGGGAGCACCTATGGGGGTATTGTGTCAGATGAAATTCAGACGAGATATCAAAGAGCTGTTCAGAAGATCTCATCTGTCCATCAGCTTTGGTCTCAGCTGTCCTGTGCTGGGTCTTTCAGCAGGAAGATGACTTCCCCCAGACTGCTCCAGCACACAGCCCCTGGGGTGCAGGGACCCTGCTTGGAAGGACAACCCTGGGTACCCCTGGCTGCACACCCCTGAAACCATCCCCGGGAGAAGGCAGCCATCACACACACCCCTTTGATGGTGCACTGGGGAACCCGGTGCTTCTCCAGCCCCTCTACTGGGAAATTAAAAGGGGGAGCTCACAAGCCCCTGGCAGCCCCAAGGAGCTGTCCCAAGGATTGTTGGTGACCCACATCCGCTGCCTGCAGGCTGCCCTGTAGCCATGTCAGCGGGTGCTCCTACCCATCCCCCAGTGGTCCTTCCTGCACACCCTACTTTGGAGACAGATCTTCTACACCACTCTGATCTGACAAACCATTTATCCCTCCTCCCTCTTTTTTATTTGTGTTCTTTTCCTTCTCTGGTTTCAGTTGAGGTTTTCTGGTTTTGCCATCTTTCCATGAACCTGCACTCGATAAATGCAGGTGTAGGCTGTGTTTCCCCAGTTGCTCTTCACGGTAAGTTTGATGTGTGAAAAGGCTCTCTGTGTGTTCTGTGAAGAGAGTGACAAGGAAACTGAGGCGTTAAGTGTGACGGTGCCGTTGACGTTTCTGCCCCTGCCAGCCCTGCTCCTGCTCAGGAACAAGCTTCCAAAAGCGGGTCGGAGTGGCTGTAGGCACCCGAGGCTCCCTGCTGGCAGCGGTGCTCCTGCAGAGACTGGAGGCATGGGAAGGGAGAAGGCACCCTCTGCAGCCTGGCCTGCTGGGGACTGCACCTCCCTTCCCTTTGCCCCTTTCCCTCTGCGGCTTGCTCCGTGCTGACAGAGAGGCTGGGGAGGTCCTCCTATGCGTGAGACAGGTGGTGTGAAACCCCATGAAGCTCCCGCTATCCTCTCTGCCTGCCTTCCTACTGGCAGGTGTGAGGGCACCAGGAGAAAAGGGACGTGTTGTGCTGGGAGCAAAGGACACTGTCCAGCCTGTCAGCAGGCCACAGGGTGGAGCGACAATGCTGCCTGGCAGCTTTCCCCACCAGGCATCTCTATTTCTCCTGGCACGAAGATGTTGCTTTGGTGGAGAGGCCCTGTGTGCAGCTGGCTCCGCTGAAGGCAGCAGCTGCAGCCAGGGCTCTCTCAGGACTGAAGCTCCCACAGGAACAACCCTGCCCCTGCAAAGCTGTTGCTGCTACCACCACCGCAGGCTACTCAGCCCTCCCAGCTCCACCACACCTCCCCGGCAGTGGTCCGGGCCCCTGTGCCAGGGGAGAGAGCATTCACGCTCTTCCTGCCACGGACTTGCAGGCACTCCTGGTTTTCTCCTGGGCATCTTGCCCTCCTGCGTGGACCGTACCTTCAGAGGGAAGGTTTGAATGGCCTCTTTTGCCACGTCATACACGAACATCCCAAGGAGAGTTTCCTCTTCTCTGTCCACATTCACTCCCTCGAGGGAAAAGCACAAGGAGGAAGGAGAGAAGCTCAGGCTTGTTCCAACAAAGAGGATGTTTGTGTGTGCTGGATCGGCACATGCTGCGTGGGCTGTTATCTACTCAGCCTCTCCTGGGGCTCTAGCAGCAGTTAAGCACTGTCTCCACCTTGTGTTTTCTTCAAGGTGCTCTCACCAGAACGAGTCCTGAGAGGGATGGAACCTCTAGACCCCCTGAAGTATCCTGCAAGTGCGCTGCAGGGCTTAGGAGAAAGCAGGACACGAACCTCCAAGGATGCACAAAGCAAGCAAGTTCCAGTCACAGCTTTCCCCCAGGGCCACATGCCAGCCAGCAGCACCCAGCAGAGACTTACAAAGACAGCGATGTCTCGGGGGGCACTGAGGACGGTCCCAGATGGAGAGACCTCTTTGTAGATGTGCTGCACGCTGACAGCAGTCAGATGAACTCGTGCGGGCAACCTGATGACCACCTGGCCCTGGTGCCCTTGTAAAGGCCAGCACTTTCCTGGCGAAATATCCGGCTGCAATCAGAATGTGAGAGCAATGAAAGGTGAGCCCACGTTCAGTTCAACACAGCTGCTCATGTAGCTTGAAGCACAGGTGCTGGTGTGTCTGGGGGGTCTATTCCAGCTTGAAAATGAGGCACGTCTGGGGAAATGGGCAAACGCAGCAGCCTCTCGGTATTACGGAAAGAGGAGAATCCCTGTTACTAAGCCAACCTAGTTCGGGCCTTACAGATACACCTCTGTGCCCAGTGGCTCTGCAGAGGACCCCCTGCCTCCCACCCCAAAAAGGTACTGTTAGGGGTGAGTATGGAAATGAGGTCACCAGGGAGAAAGTCGTTCACCCAGCCGTGACAGAGGACTGTGGGCAAGATGCAGCAGCTGAGCTCTGTTCCCCTCCTGAGGGGAACCACTGCTTTCTATCAAGCCCAGCCCTGAGTTCAAGCTTTGGTTTCAGGCAACAGATCAGCACTGTGGGCTTGAGCATCACCACTGGACTGAGAGGACAACCCCTAAGGTCAGTCCCCAGCTCCACAGGAAGGAAACATGCACCGGTGATTTCTGCTACAATACCTGCAAAATCAGATCAGGAGAGTTGGGAGCGTGGAAGAACCGTGAAAGCCTGCAGACCCAATTCTCTTTGCAGTCATAAGTCTTTGAAGTTCTCTGCATGTCAATGATGGCACCTGTAAGGAAGGGAGAGCAGGTGACTGCAAGAGGCCACAGAGTAGGACCCCGTGCTCAGACCCTCTTTCTGATGCTGCTGGACAGCTCCGTGTCTCTCAGTCCTCTCCTCATCTCCATGCTGGTAGGGGTGCCAGCTGCGCAGGACGGCAGCACCCGTACGCCTGGTGTCTGCTCCTCTCAGCACCACAAGTAGAAGGTCTGAGGGTGCCGGTGAATGACAGCAGACCAAAGCTGAGGGCTTGCTGTGTGGGCAATAAAGGATGAGCCATCCGTTCCCTTTCCAAATGCATTGATGAGGAAAGGAGCCCCTCCATCAGCCCTGGAATGTGTGTGGGGCAGTGCCAGAGGCACCTGCGCAGAGGTGGCACCAGGAGGGAATCCAAGAGAGCCACTGCCACAGACTTGCTCTCGGATCTCATGAAGCTCCCCTGCTTTCAGCTCCCCTGCTTTGGAGAGCAGCACCTGCAGGACATCCTCCTTTGGGGAGTGCTACAGACAAGTGCATGGCAAGGAGAATGGGCTGCTGTGTCCATACCAGCACTCTTCAGGGCCCAGTCAGATCTTTCGACGTAGATTTCCGAAGCCAGCTCCAGCGCTGCCTGGTTCACCTCCTGACTCTCCTGGGAAAGACGCAAACAAGCACAGAAAACGAGCACATCAGCAGGCAGTTCAGCATGGCTGCCAGCACCCAGAAAGGCAAAGGGTCAGTGTCAGAAACACAAGGCACGCCTTGTCCAGTAAGCTCAGAGCCTGCAGCTGACGTGAGTCACGAGCACAGTATCTGCGGCCACGACCATGGTGTCCTCACTCCCTTTGTCCCACCTTCCTTGCTCAGGCCATGCCCACGATGGCTGGCCATGGGAGAGGGCCTGGGTCTCACTGCTGCTCAGGGCCCAGCCACAGCAGCCGGAGGTGCCCGTGCCAAGGGAAGGCTGTTGGAAGACCCGCATTGCCTAAAGCACCAGTTAACCTGGGCCCAGAGAAGGGCCTGGGCAGTGCCACAGCTCACCCAGCAATCCCCTGGCAAAGGCTGGCTTGCTGCGGCCAGCAGGCTGAGCCCACTACTAATCCCAAGGAGTGCTTCCTCAGGGCTTCTGCCCAGCCAAGCCTTCTTCTCCAAAATGCAGGGTTACCTTCTTCAAACTGCTTATCTCCACCTCCAGATGAGCCATCTCCTCCAGCAGAAGCTGCAACTTTTGGGTTTGCTCTGTCAAAGAGGTGTGCAAATTCCTGCAGGAACAGGAAAGCAGATGTTGTCAGAGAGCAGCCCATTCCCTTGGGAGCGTCTGAGCTCAGCAAGGAGCAGAGACACAGGGGGTTTCTGCTTTGTGAATGCTTCCCTTCCTCCCCAGGCTGAAAGAAAGGCAATGGCCAGAGGGAAGTACGGGAACCGTGGCTGTTAGAAAAATGGGTGCAGGTAGCACGAGGCTGTACTGGGTTCAGCTGTAGCAGTCATTTTTCTCCTTCTCAGTAGCTGGTGCAGCGCTGTGCTTTTGACTTTCAGCCTGGGAACAGCGCTGATAACACCGATGTTTTTAGTTGGTGCTCAGTAATGTTTACTCTGACCAAGGACTTTGTGAGTCTCACGCTCTGCCAGGATGGAAGGGAAGCCGGGAAGAAGCAGAGACAGGACACCTGACCCAAACTAGCCAAAGAGGTATTCCATACCACAGCACTTCATGCCCACTATAGAAACCCGGAGCAGTTACCCGGAAGGGCTCGATCACTGCTCTGGTCGGGCTGGGTATCGGTCCGCGGATGGTGAGCGGTTGTATTCTCTTCCCTTGTTATTCCCTTCATCATTATTGTTACTGGTGGTAGCAGCAACGGTTTGTGTTATACCTTAGTTACTGGACTGTTCTTATCTCAGCCCATGGGAGCTACATTCTTTCGATTCTCCTCCCCATCCCTCGGGGAGCACGGGGAGAGAGAAGAGGGGGAGTGAGCGAGAGGCTGCGTGGTGCTGAGTTACCGGCCGGGATTAAACCGTGACAGGTTGGCTGATGCTTCTGTACAGATCAATTCCAGCCCAGGAAACATCTCTTACCTCAGCATCTTTGTTTCTGCTGCAGATGCCCATGTCAGATCCTGAAAGGGAAAAACGCTCTGTTAGAGTATCCACTCCCAGAGCTGCTGGGGCTTCTCAGGAGAGGCTTCCCTAGGAAGCCCCGGCAAAAGCTGCTGCTTCTTTGGGTCACTCTGTGTGCACACAGAGAAGCCCATGATTTAGCCAGCCACTGTCAGCACTGCTCCCTTGCAGGAGCTGCCTGTCCCAAAGGGTCACCAACCTCTCTCTGTGCCTCTGCCCGCATTGTCCACACTGGCAGGGAGGTCCCACAGTAAACACCAGCTGCAATACACATCACCAAGAGACAGTTACTTGACCTGGGTTGCTAGTGATCCCTGCAGCACCGTGGTCTCCTCCTGGTTGCCTTGTGGCTGGGGCAGCAGGTAAGCCGAGGAGGTGGGGAACATGGGGTGCAGAGAGAGGACGTGCCTCTGACTGGAAGCCATCACCACAGGCTTCAGGGCACTGTGTAGCCACGATCTTCAGGTGTGCTCGGTGACCCAGAGCTATTCCCCATTTCCCCTTACTGCTTCTGTGAGCCCCGAGACCAGGCTGCATCAGCCAGGAGAGGTATCAGGAGGGGCATCAGTCACCCTGCACAGCCCCTCTGGGTATCCCCCCGTTCAGGCTTGGAAATACATACTCCCTTCTCTCGCAGGCTTGCAGACTAAGCAAACCCTTTGGTTCTGTGGCCAGTGCAGCAGCATGGCTGGGAGGCTACCAGTCTTACTGGTAGCTGAAAAGCAAGTCCTTGTCAAGGACGCACTCCAGAAGCACTTGGACCCCGCGAGTTTCCACACGTATGGGCCAAAAAGAAAAGCTGGCATCCAGCACAACCAGGCTGTTACTCTCAAATGTGTGCTCAGGCAGACTCACCAAGAACCATCGGAAGCAAGAAGATAATGAATTTCAAGCACCTCTTCTTGTGCACAGCCATCTTTTGCCTGAAAAAGGAGGGTGTCCTATGTCTGTCAATGAGCCAGGTTTTGAGCAAAGCAGCGGCATTACCACTTCCAGGCAGGAAAGCCACTGTTTTGGAAGCCTGCTGCTGACAGACAGCTGCCAGGGAAGCGCCCAGAAGGAACACTTTCTGTCCACACCTTTCAAAACTGCCAGCAGCTCTTCCCCAAAAGAACTCCAGGACTCACTACTCCCAGAAAGTAAAGAGGTTGAGCAAATCAAGACTGTTGGCTCTGCACCCCTGCATCTGGCTACACAGCAGTTTGTCCTACCATGACCAAAATCTGGGCCTCTGGCGAATGTGTGGCAGTGAGACCGCCCAGGGGCTTTACTCTTGGCTCTCCCTGAGAATGGCCACAAGACGAGCAGTGCTCGTGAGAGTGGGAAGCTGGCTGAGGAACACCCCTTGCTCTCCCCTTTGCTTGCACCGGCCCTCAGACGTCTTCTTGCTCCCCGTATCCAACACAGAAACATGTAGTTACATACATATTCCTCTCCCCATCTTTGCTTTACAGCAAAGATGCAGCCTGCAGTGGAGGAAGAGCAAGAAGTTGGCGGCGGCAGCAGCAGTCCCCACTGCTTGAAGCACAGCCGGCAGCACAGCCCAGTTCTCACCCCCTCCCTCCCTGCACCCTGACCCCTGCAGCATGAGGCTACCGCCTCCCCAAAAGCCCAACAGCAGGAACAGGTAGTACATACACAGTGAAGATGCACATGATCAGCAAGTATCTCCACGGGGATGCAAGGATACTTGCTGGGCGGCAAACAAGGCTGAAGACCGTCCCTGGGCAAAGAAACCAGAGAAAAGTTAGGCCTCTCTCTTGAGGTCTCTTCTCCAGGATGCTCAGCCAAGAGTGTTTTGGCTCCCTGCAGGGAGGCAAGCACCGAGTCCTAGGCACCACCTCTCTGGGGTGAAGAGCAGGGCAGCCTGCATTTCTCCAGCCACTCGTGACATTTTGCCAGGCTTGTGGCACAGTGCAGCTCTCGGAGCTCACCCCCAAGGACTCTGCAGCAAGAACCAGTGCTGAGCTTACTTGCAAGTGCTGTGGCCTTGTCATGACACTTTGGTGGCCCTCGAGCGGATGAGCTGGGATTGGACTGAGAAATGCGTTTCGTCAGCTCCACCTCTGTGAAAAGGCTCCTGTGGGAGGAAGAGAAAAAGATGCCAATTGCTCGCAGCGCTCACGCTGTGAGGACCAAGGCCCTTGCCAGATCTAAGCCTGTGGAAGCCTCCCAAGAGATGTTCCAGCTGCAGCAAGAGAGGACAGCACAGCTGGGCTGCTTCCAGGGGCCCCCTCTCTCCTTTCCCCAGCCTTTGCTTTACAGGCCTGCAGTGGAGGAAGAGGAAAAAGCTGGTGGCAGCAGCAGCAGTCTCCACCACTGGAAGCGCACCCTGATAATACATCTAAAACCGCTCCTACAATGCTCAATTGTTTTAAGTGACTCGAGGCTTGCAAACTCAGCTAAAAGTAGCCCATTCATACCATGGAAACACATTATAATATATACATGTGCTTCACAGAGAACCAGCTCTTGCAGGCAATCAAGAAGGACATCTGACACTGTGGTGTGGAGGATTGCTACAGCGAGAAAAAGATGAACTATCACATCTTCATCATCCTCCGTGTGACCTTTGAATAACCCGAGGAAGACAAGAGAGAAGTAACGACCCCTACGACCGCCAGAGCGAGCTACCATGCATGCTCTAGTAGGTTGCAACCTACGTCAGTTAATTCTGGGAAGAAATTATGCACAAGGTCCCTGAGAATTATAACGTATATGTATGAGATGAATTCTCATAAGCAAGAAATCTGTAAGAATCGACATGCACGTTTGGTGGAGCAATTCCCCCATGCATCGGGTGCCATAATAAATAATGCCTGCTTCTTAATGCTACATTTGATGAGAAAAATGAGCACGAGCCGGCTTCAGTGGACGCTCACAGCCCAAAAAGCCAACCGTATCCTGGCCTGCATCAAGAGGAGAGCGACCAGCAGGTCGAAGGATGTGATCCTGCCCCTCTCCTCTGCTCTCATGAGACCTCCCTTGGAGTATTGTGTGCAGTTCTGGTGTCCTCAACATGAAAAGGACATGGAACTGTTGGAACAAGTCCAGAGGAGGGCCACGAGGATGATCGGGGGCTCAATCACCTCCTGTATGAAGACAGGCTGAGAAAGCTGGGGCTGTTCAGCCTGGAGAAGAGAAGGCTGCGTGGAGACCTCAGAGCAGCCTTCCAGTATCTGAAGGGTGATTTAGGGCAGGATGTCCCTGCCCATGGCAGGGGTGTTGGAACGAGATGATCTTAATGTCCTTTTCAGCCCTAACTGTTCTAGGATTCTATGGCTGGTGTTAAGGAGTCTTATTCTACCGACTTTCGGTGACGCCGCAGCACAGCCTGATTCTCATCCCCTCCCTCCGTGTTCCCTGCCCCAACATGCCTCTCAGCAGCTCCTCTCAGTGGCTGTTCACACAGGGGGCACGGACTGCTGCCCCAACCACTATCCCGCACCTCTTTCCTGGGGCTGAGCTCTCCTCCCCATGCAGCCTCCCTCTGTCAGTCAGGCGGGTCCCAGGAGACCAACCTGAGGTGCCAGGGGCTGGGACCCCCCTCCCCCGGGCAAAGCTGGGCCCCAGCCCTCACAGTATAAGGAAGCCCCTGCTGCACACTGCCTTTTGGCTGGGAGAGCAAGCTATGCTTTCAGCCAAGGCCCACCAGAAGGGGGCTTGGCAATGCACAGGGCTGTTGTGCAGAAGTGGCTGTCAGCTTCCCCATGCTGATCCATGACCTGCTGGCTGTATTAGGCCATGTCCCAGCTACCGTCCTAACCTGATGCCCCAGGCACGAGCAGCCAACTTCGTACCTAGTCGCCTGGCGGTGGCTCTGCCCTGCAGTCTCTCCTACTGACTGCTGGTCAGTCTCGCTCTCAAAGGAGACGTTTAAGGCCCCTTGGCCTCTTTTCCGTGATGCCTTTCTCCTTTCCATCTCTGGGCAAAGGCAGCCTCCCTGCTCAGCTCTTCCTCCTAAGCCTCAGCAATCTGGGCTCCTCAGGCAAAACCAGCTCCAGCAGCAGCTCCGCGCTGCCCGTCCACAGGAGTGTCCCTGCTCAGGGCAACAGTCACGCGCAGCTGTGGGCTCTCTCCCTGCCCCACCACGCTGTATGGGTGCCCAGTTCTATGATGTCACAGTGGGGCTGAGCAGGGCTCCCTCTGGGCTCCCGTGGGGCAACATGGAAGTTGCCTGCTCCTTAGGAACAACTTTCAAATAGCTTCATTTGACTTGGCTTTCACAAAGTGGCCTGTGCTTGCCGTAGGATTGTTAGAAACTTAAAAATGCTTCTTGTAAAGGCTCAGCTTAGACACAACAGTGAAGCATCTCTTTATTTCAAGTTTTTGCAAAAACAGGCCTTGTAGTAAGGAGGCACACCCTGGTCACAAGGCTTTTATGACCTTTTGATGGCCCACCTCCGACCGCAGAGTCCCTCCCTTGTTTCCCTATTGGCTAGGTACTCCAAGGTTTACAGCCTATCTGAAGTGCCTAAGTTACCCACACCAAGTCCACCCCTGGGTACAGAGTGCATTACTTCCTTTGAGAGCTCACTACCCTCCCACCCCCAACCGCGCCTCGCCAACCTGCTTGTGTGGGATGGCTTCCCTACACTGTAAGCACTAACCCAGCTCCTGCCAAAGTTTTCACGCCTTAACCGCCATCTTTCGGCTAACTGCAAAAACAAGACTTTAATACTTTTTACAAGATTATTGAGAAAAGAAACTGATGCACGGAATGAGACTCTACAACTCAAAGGGAGTTATAAAGCAGGTATGTTTATCATGGCGCCGGCTGCAAGGGGGGTCACTCCTCCTGACTTGCACACCGAGGGGTTAAGCAAGCAGATATTTATTACACACAAACATGCATATTCATTTGTGATAAGCACATAAATGTACTGGCTTTCGCAAATCATAGGTGTTACTACGTGGATGTAACTGTGTGAGTTCGCAGTAACAGAAACAAAGCTCGCTGAAGACACAAGATTAGGCAACAAGTTGAAAATGGCCAGGACTCTTGAGCAAAATGGAGTCAAACAACAAAAGAATTTGTAAAAATAAAAGAAAAGGGTTGTGTGTGTTTTGATTTGAGGAATGCTAGTGCCTGGACAACATAGGGCTAAAGTACTTTTAGCCTAACTTAGGTCGAAGAGAAAGATCAATGTTTGTGTTGTAAGTCTGTGGAATTTAGTGGCCTGACTAAACCTGAATGAGTTATTTCACACTATCCTTCTACTTATCAGTTAGTTTAGAGACAGAAGCTCCCAAACATCTGCTAGCTTGGGATACTCCCTGTCTGCCCCTCCTGCAATAAATTTTGCAGGAAGGTCACGCTGTTCTAAATCTTTGCCAGCTATCAGAAGAATTACAGATACGGCTGGGTTCAGCTAGTTCTGTGATTACTGGGGCATCCAAGTGTGCCAAAGGTGAAGAGTACACCGTGAGGAAGACTGCTTACTTCATCTTGAAGACCCCTCCTCACATGAGGAAGACTGCTTACTTCATCCTCGAGACCCCTGCCCACAATCACCGCAGAGCAGCGCGCAGATGCCAAGAGGAGGAGACTTATGATAATAAGGTCCTGGAGCTAGATATAATATTCCCTGCCTATACGCGGGAATTATGAATATGTATTTGGGTAATGCAATAGTGAAAGTATATAAACCTGTAACAAATGCTCACCAGCGCGCCTCTGGCTACGGTCGTGCACCCAGCGCTGTTGCTTTTGCTTTACTGACTCTGTCCCTCAATAAAACCCTGTTATCTCGTTTAGAGGAGTGAGCTCGTATTTCACAGCAAGGTTGAGCAAGGCGGCCAGGAGAGCTGCGAGAGTCTGCAGAAGAGACGACGAGCGCTGGCAGAAAGAGCAGGCCAAAGGGCTGGAGTGAGCAGGGCCGGGCTCACGGTCAGGCCTGCTGTCCTATACGGTACTGCCGCGGGGGGGCGGCGCAGGGTGGCTACGCGGGCCTCCCTCTAGGCCCCAGCCCGGGCGAGGCCGCCGGGGTGTCCACGGCAAGGCGCCGGCCATGATCTGGGGCCTCGCACCCCACCAGGCGGAGTCGGCAGTGTTGTCGGGGGCGCGGCCATGGCCGTCGATGTGGGGCGAGTTTTCGCTCTGCTGGCGGCCAAGGGCACGGAAGAGGCGAGGGCGGCTAGCTGTGGCCACAGCTCCAGGCAGGGCCTGCCCCGCGGGCCGGGGACCGGCAACGTGCGCGGTGCTGATGCTGGGCTGCGGGGAGAGACCGCCGGAGGCCCCCCGCTCTGCCACCCGGGTACGAGCGTTCCGCGGGCCCCGGACGGCTGTCGGTGATGCGCCGTGGCCACGTGTCCCCCAGCGTGTGTTCGCTGGGAGCCCTGCCCGTCCGTGGGCAGGGGAGGGGCGGTCAGGAGGCCCTGCTTCCTCCTTGGAAGAAGAGCGGCTCGGATGCCGCCTTCCCTGGGCTTTCTCTCCCTGCTCGCCCTCTACTGGTGCCAAACTCAGTTTGAGCTTATTCTGAGTAAGGCAAGAGCTTTCACAGCATCCGTGTGATGTCTGAGAGCACGTTCACCTGGGGAATCAGCCCTCACTGCTCTTCTTGGTGTTCCTGTCAGTCCGTGTCTGGGTTGGTAACACGTCCACTGTGAAAATAAAAACTGAGCTCCACGGTTTCACATAACACCCTCTGTTCTCTCCCTCGGACCACTCAGTCTGTCCTCAGTCCCAGAGAAGATGGTAGATGGTTTCTGTGAGTGCTGTTATTAGCACCATAATGTTCTTTTGTTTTAAGCCAGGGGCAGTCGCTCCTTTTATGCCACAAAGTGCCAAGACTGTGGCAAGGCTGCATACTTTATGATTATTTTTAATGCAACAGAAGAAGTGAAGAATTGAGATTGTTATTTAAGTGGTTTTTGCTTTTAATTAACAATTTTTGATTGATTTATATAAAATATCTTCCAAATGCTTGGTTTTGCTTCAAAGTGGTGAATACCTTGAAGTGTTTGTGGCTGAAATCAATGACTATCAGATTTCAGTCAGGTACAGTCAGATGAGCAGGTTGGTAGCTAAGGTTTTCTTCACAGAAGAGAGGGGGTTATGGACAACTTTTTTACTGCGCATCAGCCACTTTCATACAGCCCAGCACTTTGTTTGCCTATGGTACAAAATTTCATCAGTGCGTTCTCCGGAAGGGTTAAAGTGGCAGTTTTGGAGCACTTTTAAAGCAAGTGGTGTGTAAAGTTTTAATAATCCAGTCACTTCACATGCATCTGGCAGTTGAAGACTTTTACCTTTTGTTTTGAATGCAGAATGCTGAAGGTATATTGGCATACCGGTCTTTAGGACAGCTGTTGAATGATTGAATAGATGTTGGTTTCTCCTCTGTCATTTAGCAATGAGAATATGAACACTGAGATACATCTACTGAAGTAGTATGGACTACTGATTGCTATGTGATGGAAGAGCTTCTAGAGAAATTGGTAAAATCTTGGCTGGGCTTTGAAGCCCACAACTAAAGTGACATTGAGACTGTTCCCAGTCTTAACTGTGTAACAGATTCATCCTCTTCATGTGTCAGTTGCCTGCATCTTGTTAGTCCTGCTCTGCTGCAGTAAGAATGCAATTTCACTTATTTTTGTCCTATCAGTTGTATCATTCTTCTTGTCTTGTCCTCTTTTGTGGATTACAGAGATATGTGGGAAAGTTGTACATAGGCCACCGCCACAGAAATGGGGTTAACTACAGGCCTGATGGTTCCAAATTCACAGGAGCTGTTTATCTTGGCCGTGTAGAAGCCTATGGGATGCTGGAATGGAAGGATGTCAGAAAATTTCAGGGAACTGGGAAATTGCTGTGCTAATACTGCAATTCCTGTGCCTTTCAAAGTCAGCAGTGGTTTGGTTTGGTGTTTTTTGGTTGTTTTTTTTTTTTTTTCCGAGTAGCTCCCTTAGTATTTTAGTTCTTTAGAGCAAAATTGTCATGCTTTGATCTCCCATGAGTTAGGGTGCTATTTCAACAGCTTAGCTTCTGTACTCAACTTTCCCATGGGGAAATACCGAAGGAGATGATAATAGAATCATTTGAGCTGGAAAAGACCCTTAAGATCATCAAGTCCAACCATTAACCCAGCACTGCCAAGTCCACCACTAAACCATATCCGTAAGTGCCACATCTACATGTCTTTTTAAATACCTCCAGGATGGTGACTCCACCACTTCCCTGGGCAGCCTGTTCCAAGACCTGACCGCCCTTTCAGGGAAGAAATGTTTCCTAATATCCGGACTAAACCTCCTGTGGTGCAACTTGAGGCCATTTTCTCTTTCTACTTGGGAAAAGACACCAACCCCCACCTCACTACAGCCTTCTTTCAGGTGGTTGTAGAGAGTGGTAAGGTCTCCCCTGAGCCTCCTTTTCTCCAGGCTAAACACCCCCAGTTCCTCATCACTCTTGTGCTCCAGGCCTTTCACCAGCTCCACTGCCATTCTCTGGACCAGCTCCAGCACTTCAATGCCTTTTTTGTAGTGAGAGGCCTGAAACTGAACACAGTATTTGAGGTGCAGCCTCACCAGTGCTGCCTGGAAAAGTTTCTTGTTCACGTATCTAATGTATGTAATTTGGGTATTTATTCTCCTTCTTTGATGAAGAGCTTATTTGTTAGACAGTACTCTCAAAAGGCATATTAGGATGAATTAGAAACTGGAAAAGCACTGCATTTTAGGAAACTGTGAAGATAGCACTCTGAAGTTTCCAGGTAGCTAGTTGGCTGGTTTGCATCATTTTCAGCCCTGATGTTGCTAGTAGAAGCTGGAAATCTTGTTTTCTAAGAGCTTGCAGTCCTTCTTTATTTTCCTAAAAGGTATATCTGACCAGTCCCAAGTGTAGGGGAACAGTGCCCACCTGTTCCTGCTGATCCCTGGGTATCTCTGCAATTCCTCAAATAATCTAAAACATAGAGAGAAACAACATAACAGTGTTTGCATTTAGAGGGCCAATCAACACTGAGGAGACATCAACAAGAACACAGCATTCTTGCTCAGTGTTGATAATGTGGCGTTAATTACAGATTTAGGAGAGCTTTAGTTTGAGTATATGATGTAAAATCTAAAGCTCGGGCGAAAACAGAGAAACTTGAGATCATAACCATACTCAGAATTTTATTCTTGCCAGTATATTCTGCCAGTGATAGTGCTTTTGTCCTACTCATTTATCTGTGTAGCTAAACAGCTCAGTGTGAAGTTGCTGATTTTTGCTCCAAATGGCTGTTTTGAGGTTGTGATAGCTCAGTGTGAACCTGTCTCGAACCATCTGTGTGGTCCAGATACGCATGAGTCTGCTTGAATTTGATGATGTTTATGCCTTACCTACCACAGTGTCAAGGTCAAACTAGGATACCTTTTGTAGGAAGACTGCAACTCCTGTCCTGTAGTGCACTATTTGCTGCTGAGACTCTTCCGTTGGCATGTCGTGTCATGCTTGCAAGACTATAGATACCCTAAATTTAGTTACATTGTAAGAAAAGAAACGTGCCATTTCCAGAATCTGTGTCTGCGCCAGATGTGTTTCAGAAATGTTTGTTTTGAGAAGGCAGTAAAATCTAACCAAAAACCTGTCCTGGACCAAAAGGCTGCAATCTAAAATTGATCACAGAATAAAATTAAAATAAAATCTTGCCTAGGCCTTAAAAGCATCAGGAATTGTAATCTAAACATATACATCCTACTGTAGTTAAATTTAGGGCCTTCCACTGTTCGTGTGCTGGAAGATTTGTGTTTGCTGTTAATAGACCAAAGTGAACGTGAAGGCTTTGCTGTTCAGATTGGCTTTGGCAGTTATTGCTCTGTCAATAGTAAGTGGACCAGTAAGGCCAAAAGCAGCCAGATTGGTTTAAATACAATCCAGACTTTAACTGTACAAATTGTTTGCTCTCTGACTGATACTCGTGAGTTTACTTGTTTCTTAAGGGGCTGTACAAATCTGATGAGCGATTTGGACCAGGGGTTGAGAGCTATCCAGATGGCTGTCAGGATGTTGGCTTGTGGCTCAGAGATCATCTAATTAAGCTATGTACTGAAGTACCTGGTTATTTTCCTGTCTTGGATTATCCAGCGCACTACAGGTACACTGATGACAGATCTCAGAAGGGGTATATTTCACTTGAGGAAGACCCATTTCTCCGTAACTATAAGCATCTCCCTTTTGATGGTAATGATATTTTACCTGAAGGAGTCTTTGCATATTCTCGTAACATGGATCGTCTTACTCTGACTCACTCCTTCCTGGAGAGTGTGATGCTCTGTATTTTCAGAAGAAGCTGCCTGAGGAGGACCCTTGGCCTGTTGCAAATGTAACCTCCCTGCTGGTTCGAAGGTAGATGCACGTGCATAAGCAGAGGTAACTGCTGATGATTTGTTTATTATGTGTGGATTTTTAACAATTACTACCCATGGGTGTTTGTTGTTTTCAAATTTACGTTGCAGGATAAAAGCTGCACTCGAGATTGGGTTTTGTGGCCTTGAGATTACAAGTTGCCAATAAGGGTTGTTTTTTGTTAAAAAAGGAAGCAAATAACATATTCATCTCTCAATTTATAGATTTTATTCCTTTAAGTTAAACATTGGGTTTATCCTGGTCACACCTAGAAAAATAATCCCATTACTCATTAACAAGTCAGGGTTTCTGGAAGTCCAGTTTTGAAAAGAATTGGGAGTCAAGGGCTGTAGAGACCTGTTCTGACCTTCGCTGTCCGGAGAGTGTAGTCTGGCATAGAAAAAAAAATATGGGGAAGCATAGCGCCAGGTTTTCAAAAGTACTGAAAATATGGATATTGATAACTCTTTGTGGTTGTCTTGACTCTTGTTCTTCTTCAAGGCTATTCAAAATACGCTGTAACAAAAAAGTCGACAGCTAGTAGAACTGCCAACTGCACATCAGTTTTTATGTAGCTTGGTACTTGTATGTGCAGATGCTTTTTGAGCACACGGAGGATTTCCTTGTTTGCTTTTCTGATAGGAACACAAGCTACATACGTATATTTTATAGTCATAGTTAAAGCAGGTGATGAAAATTAGATCATAAACAAATGTCATGACTGTGCATGATAAATTGGGTCATAAAAACACATGGTAGTTAGATTTTGTTTTCTTACCCGTCCATCAAACATCTACTAAAATACTTTTAACTTGTCTAGATAAAATCTATATGCTACTGCCAGCACCCCATTAATATAAGCAAGCTCACACTATCTAAAATAGCTCTTAAAATGATAGCTGGCCTTATTTTCCCATCTTGCGGACCAGCATATTTTATTCTTGATGCATTTTCTTTAGCTGCAGTAGTGGTCCAAGAGTACCTAGCTGCTTAAATGTGCTGTGCTTTTCTCTCCTTTTCTAGGCGCTGTCAAGTGGAGTTCAATTCAGATGTCAACCTCATTCTCAGTGGAGCCCGCAATGCTTATGGGCCTTCAGGCCCCAGAGAACTTGCCTCGGAGCAGCTAATTAAGAAGGCAGCAAGAGGAGACTATGATGGGGTCTCTGCGATTCTGAGGAACGGGCTTGCTCATCCAGACATAGCTGACAAACATGGATACACAGCACTTGCTGCTGCGGCTGTAAGATTCTAAGCATGACTCTTTACCACATGATGAGAAAATTCCTGGCGTAGTAGGCTGGATTAATTTTTTCTCTTGTTTCATTACATAGTATGAAGGAATGTTCAACAAGCAGGAAACCCAGAAAAGCGGTGTGGCATGAGTAGTGTCTGTAATGACTGGTATCGTGCCAACCCCCATGGTAAACAAAGAACCTAAAAGAAGCCCTTCAGTAAATATTAGCAGTGATTTCAAATGTCAGGTTTGATTTCAGGTTGTGATTATGCAGTGGGCTAGATCTATGTTCTTGGATGTGATTGTGCCCTTATTATTTTTGATCCTATTTGAAATCAGATGCACACAGAGTTGTTTTGTTTTTGCTGAAAAGCGGTTGTGGCTGAAACTACGCATGTACAACTCCAGTTTCTGTAGGAGGGGGATGCAATCTCTCCCCCTGCCTTTTTCTTTGTTTTTCTGTCAGCTGCCTCAATACTCAGCATTCACTGTAAATGCCAAGCAGAAGCTAGATAATTTAGAACACTGTATTTCTCCTATAGCCGTCTCAGTCATTTCTAGTCTCTCTGTGCATGAAACCTCGATGAATTCCTGCAAAATCCATTAGTTGAAATTAACCAAAAAAGTTATGTTCTGAACCCTGTAAGACATTGAGCTTCTGTTTTGAGGAAAATATCAATGTGAATTAGATAAACAGTGTAGAGCATCATTACCTCAAAATTGTGCTGTCAGTTCTTTCCATGTCCCAGGCAAGAAGTGTGTACTTATATATGCAAATATGGATGCTTCCCCTCTACAGGTGCATTCCCGTAATGCTCTTGTCAATCTTCTTCTTGATAGTGGAGCTGATGTGAGTAAGTGTAGTGATGAAGGATTATCTGCTCTCTCCATGTGTTTTATTCTTGTTTATCCAGAAGAATCTTTTAAGGTTAATATTGCTGAGAGGAGCTTGCACAGTTACAAGGTTTGTTTACTTCTAATCTAAAATAACAGAATCATAATGTAGTATTTTGCCAACCTGCAAGCTTGCTTTTAAAATTTGCTGTATATAAAACTCAGAACTTTAATACATTTTACATTCTGAAACTGCAGAATAATCTCTGCTCTCACTGCACTCACTTCCTAAGTCGAAGAACATGCTCCTATGCAGTTACAAGCTTACTCAGCAGTTGAAATAAGGCACTATATCAATAGCAGAATGCGAGGCTGTGCTGGCTAGGTGTTTAACACAGTGAAGATGCAGTGGGAGAGTTAATGGGAATTACAAAAATGTAAGTAGAACAGTAGGATGTAGGTGATTCTCCTGGTACTACGTAACCTTGCTGGCATCATGGAGGTGGCTACTACGAAGCGATTGTTCTGTCAGAAGTCTGGTGATGCTTGGGGAGTACTCAAAAAGGAAGAGTCGTATCCCTAACCTTTCTTCTGCCACAAAATGAAACACCTGCTTTTACTTCCTGTGTAGGAACAGGATATGAATTTTGTAAGGGTACAAACCTGGGAATGGGAAAGCAATGAAAGCAAGGATGCTGGGACTCACCAGCCAGGATGAGAAAACAGCTGAAAAAGGGGTCTGGGCAGGAACTGTGTGGTCTTAGAAGTGCTTCCGCGTAGCCTAGAAATGGAGGGGTGCCTCTGGAACTTTCACATGAGGTTAGACAGATTAGGCTTGTGCTTTGAGGAAACTTGTTGGAAATTAAGTACCAAATAATCCTTGGTTGCTCTGAAGTCACTGTTCCAGTTCCAAGAGTACGATCATGTGGTCGTGCGAAACACTGCTAAAGTTGCAAGGCAACTATATGGGAAAGGGAGAAGGGGAGTGAGAGAGAACTGCTGCTGAAAACGACACAGAAAATCAGTGTAGAGCTATTACCTCTCATAGTACTATAAGGTAATTAGGAGTAGAGAGGGGATCTTTCTATGTTGGTCGTTGTCTGTAGCAGTCTGTGAGATCTGGCGAGTAGACATACACTGCTTTCACTTTTCCTCTGAGTTGAACTTGCATCCAGATTTGGAAAAATTAGCCTTGTAGATCCTAGTATCAGATTCTCATGCAAGCTAATGCAGGTTGAAAATCTGTGTGTGTCTCGTGTTATTTCAGCAATTCTTTTTCTCTTAAGTTAGGTGATGTATACTGGAAGAAAGATTCAACTGTTCTGAACACGCTTTAGACACCATGGAATCATAGTAAAGTGAGGGTCGGAAACGACCTTAAGATCATCCAGTTCCAACCCCCCTGCCACGGGCAACCCCTCTAGACCATGTTGCCCAAGGCTCTGTCCAACCTGGCGTTGAACACTGCCAGGGACGGAGCATTTACCCACTTCTTTTTTGGGCAACCTGTTCCAGTGCCTCACCACCCTCACAGTAAAGAACTTCTTCCTTATATCTAACCTGAACTTGCCCTGAAATTGAACAAGAGAAATATTCTGTTATTTTAAGAAATTAAAACAAATGAACAAGCAAAAACTTAGTTACAATTTACTTCTAAATTATATCCCTAACAGCGCTTAACAAAATTCCAGTATCATTATATGCTGTATTGCGTTAAAGCTGTGATTAACAGGTGTGTTAATATACTGAGTCATGCACTGGAAGAAGATTTGTTTCATTTTAGTAACACTTCTTTTTTCTTTTTTTTAATCTTTAAGTGGACTGAAAAATCAGAATCCTCAGAAACTGTGAGTGATGCTGAAGGCATAGTGTGAGAGTAAGTCTCATGCGCTAGAAATGGGAGACCAACTCTCATAAATGGTTTTGCAAAAAGAAGGTAACATTATTTCACATATTTCACATAAATGTGCATCCGTTGCAAGGAAAGATATTTTTTGATTGTTTAACTGGGCAAACCTTGTTTACGAGTAGAAACCACTAACTGTTTATACGCTCTAATGTGGCTCACGGCAGCACTGAGAAAGACTATAGTTGAAAAGTGCAGTTCAAGCAAAGGACATCATGCTTGAACAAGACAAGATTTCTTGTTAGAAGATTGTGAAAAGCTTCTAAATATGCCAAGGAGAGTTGCAGTGTAGTGCAGACCTGAGGAAGGAGAATATATTTGTTACTTGAAGTCTTGACTACATAGGAACTTGCTTGTTGTTTTCTGCAAGTGTCTGTTCACCAGTGTCAGCTGAAACATAGTCCAACTGTTTTGCATTTGTGGATCTTTGAAAGGGACACATTTTGCTTTTTGCTTTGCTTACAGAGCAGTCACCAAAGATGTCCAAATTTTTGTGTGGGTTTTATGGCAGTGTAGGTCGTTTTGACATCTCAGACCCCTCAGACTGAAAGTTCGTGGTTGGCCTTCTGACCTCCATCCCTTATTTGTGCCACATTTTACTTTTGTGGCACAAAAGTAAAACATGCTCCCACCTCCCATGATTCTTGTTGTCTGAAATACTGTGCATACCGCATATTGTTCATTGGAATATAGAGATCTGCTGAATGTAGGGCTTGTGGGTAAAGCCGAGTTATTACAATGCCTGCAAAGATGAGTATACCGTGAGAACACTTTGTGATGGAATTTCTGGGTGATATCCAAGCATCCAAGTGCTGTCTGCTTCATTTTGTAGGGGTGTCAGATTCTTTTGTGTGTGTGGATAGTTTGCCTCCATAGAAATGCAGATGGCACCTGGAATATACTGTCCTAATCTAGCATAGCTCCGGTTCCAGCTTTTGTTTAAGAGAAACACTGGACCTTTGTTTTGTTGGGATGGATGGGTGAATGAAGTTTACTTGAGGAAAGAAACTTCCAAGCAGTCTTTGATGGCAGGAGGGAGGACTCTGTTTCTTTCATTAAACAATACGAAGACTAAATGTTTTACAAGTCACATGTGAGACTGGTAAAGACGCAGATAACCTTGCCTAGCTTTTTACCTGTCCCTATGCTGCAGCTTTTCATGACTGCAGAGACTGCTCTTTGCATGCCACTGCTTTAGTTTAGAGGGCTGAGATACACTGACTGTACTGTCTCCTCTTCAGGTCATAATGTTGTTGCCTGACTGGTGTATGACAGTTGTGATGTGACCCTAAAGACTGCCATGTCTTCCCTCTGCTAAGTGACAGTTGTAATGTCTATTACCTGCAAGCCATTTTAGTCCACTAGCTTTTCTTGGAAGGTGCTAATATGTTATTCTGGTATTTTCTATGTCAATTCTAGACGACAGAAGAGATGGGAAGCAATCCAGCTACTGCTTCATCGAGGTGCAGATCCCAACGCATCCTGGGCCCCACCACACCTTCTGTTCTTTGCTGATAAAGCTGCAGACGCAGAAGCAGTGGAACTCCTCTTAAAAAGGGGAGCCATGTCTGATGTGCGGCTTCCATCGAAGGTTTTACTGAATGATATTTCATAATATGGGATTCAAGGTGTGTACTGCAGCTTCAGTGCCCTACTGTAAAATATCTTGCATGTCAGAATCAGCTTTAGAATGGCCAGAAAGCTGTTTAAAGCGATTATCCTGTTCAAAGATTTATTTTTCTGTTTTTTAGTAGAAAGAACTCAAAGCTCCTTACTCTCCAAGTTTCTCTTTCTTACTATGTTTTCTGATTGCCAAGCTTGTGAGTGGTTGAGGAATATTTGCAAAGCTGGTCCTCACGTTGGTTATAGCTGTTGTGATATTTTAACAGGCCAAGTGTCTGGGGCCTTTAGTATTCCACACTCTTATAAGTCTGGGCTCTAGATTTCTGGTGGCTGTCTGTGAGGCGCAGCATATGGGAAGAGTGAGCTTGGATTATTCTTAAAATAATATTTATCACTATTTAAGTGCTGCTTCTGATAAACAGGAGTCTTAATGCTATATTTGTGTTTTCAGTTAGGGGGGTTAACTGCTCTCCACATAGCTGCCTCGATTCCTGGGGAGGAAGGGGTCCAGATAACTCAGTACCTCCTGCATTCTGCCCCAGATCTTAATGCAAGGGTAGAAGATGGAAATGAGCTATATGGTCCAGACAAGGTATGTTGCTTTTTGAGCTCATCTTTCAGCTATTGAAATTCAGATTGCAGAGGACCTGAGCAGGGAGTTGAGATTACTGCCTGCCTGATTTTGCAGTGAAAGCTTTGCATTTCCCTGAAAGAGCCTTAAAAAAAGAAAGAAAACCAAACCCCCAAAAAACTAGAGTCACTTGAGGTGTATTGTATTAGGTTGTAAATAAACACATGCTTCCGGTGCCCCAGAACACTCTGTCATGTCTTACATAAGACAGAGTCTAGAAGTTTCTTATGTGTAGTCCAGTACAAATCATAAAATCATCGAATCATAGAATAGTTACGGAAAGGACCTGAAGGTCATCTAGTTCCCACCCCCCTGCCATGAGCAGGGACACCTCACCCTAGATCATGTTGCCCAAGGCTCTGTCCAGCCTGGCCCTGAACTCTGCCAGGGATGGAGCATTCACAACATCTTTTAGCAACCTGTTGCAGTGCCTCACCAACCTCACAGTAAAGAACTTCTTCCTTATATATAACCTAAACTTCCCTGATTTAAGTTTAAACCCATTCCCCCTTGTCCTGTTGCTACAGTCCCTAATGAAGAGTACCTCTCCAGCATCCCTGTAGGCCTCCTTCAGATACTGGAAGGCTGCTATGAAGTCTCCACGCAGCCTTCTCTTCTCCAGGCTGAACAGCCCCAACCTTTTCAGCCCATCTTCATATGGGAGGTGATCGAGTCCCCTGGTCATCCTTGTAGCCCGTCTCTGGACTTGCTCCAACAGCTCCATGTCCTTTTTATGTTGAGGACACCAGAACTGCACACAATGCTCCAAGTGAGGTCTCATGAGAGCAGAGGAGACGGGCAGGATCACCTCCATCTACCTGCTGGTTGCGCTCCTCTTGATGCAGGCCAGGATACGGTTGCTTTCTGGGCTGCGAGCGCACACTGCAGCCGGCTCATGTTCACATCGACCAAGACCCCCAAGTCCTTCTCCGCAGGGCTGCTCTGAATCTCTTCTCTACCCAACCTGTAGCCATGCCTGGGATTGCCCCGCCCCAGGTGTACGACCTTGCATTTGGCTTGGTTGGACTTCATGAGGTTGGCATTGGCCCACCTCACAGGCGTGTCGAGGTCCCTCTGGATGGCATCCCTTCCCTCCAGCGTATCAACAGAACTACACGACTTAGTGGTGCTGGCAAACTTGATGAGGGTGCATCAATCCCATTGTCCATGTCACCGACAAAGATGTTGAACAGGATTGGTCCCAGTACCGACAACCACAACTCTTTGCATGTGGCCACCCAGCCAGTTCCTTATCCACTGAGTGGTCCATCCATCAAATTGATGTCTCTCCAATTTAGAGACAAGGATGTCATGCGGGACAGTGTCGAACGCTTTGCACAAGTTCAGAGAGATGACTTCAACTGCTTTGCCCCATCCATCAGTTCTGTAGCCCCATCATAGAAGGCCACAAAATTGGTCAGACATGATTTGCCCTTAGTGAAGCCATGCTGGCTGTCACCAACCGCCAACCATTTCTCATGTGCCTTAGCATGCTTTCCAGGAGAATGTGCTCCAAGATTTTGCCAGGCACAGAGGTGAGGCTGACTGGTCTGTAGATCCCTGGGTCATCCATTTTCCCCTTCTTAAAAATGAGGGGTTTTTTTTCCCTTTTTCCAGTCGTCGGGAACTTCACCTGACCGCCATGATTTTTCAAATATGATGGACAGTGGCTTAGCAACTTCATTTGCCAGCTCCTTCAGGACCCGCGGATGGATTTCATCAGGTCCCATGGGCTTGTGCACGTTCAGGTTCTTAAGATGGTCTTGAACCTGATCCTCTCCTACAGTGGGCCCAAGGTCTTCATTCTCACAGTCCCTGTGTCTGCCTTCCAAGACTTGGGCAGCGTGGTCAGAGCACTTGCTGATGAAGGCTGAGGCAAAGAAGTCATTGCGAACCACAGCCTTCTCCAAAGCCAGGGTAGCCAGTTCTCCTGATAGCTTCTGGAGAGGGCCGACATTATCCCTAGTCTGTCTTTTGTTTGCTCCATACCTATAGAAGCCCTTCCTGTTATCTTTCACCTCCCTTGCCAGATTTAATTCTAACTGGGCCTTAGCTTTCCTAACCTGGTCCCTAGCTTCCTGGGCAATGTCCCTGTATTCTGCACAGGCTGCCTGTCCTTGCTTCCACCTTTTATAAGCCTCTTTTTTCCCCTCTAAGTTTTCTCAGCAGTTCCTTATCCATCCATGGAGGTCTCCTGGCCTTCCTGCCACATTTCCTTCTAGTTGTTACACAACACTCCTGAGCTTGTAAGTCAGGATATAAGTATCCCTTCCCTCAACCTGGTTGATCCCTGAATATCAACCAGCAGTCTTGGCCCTCCTGCCCTTCAGGGCTTTATCCCACAGAACCTTACTAAGCAGGTTCCAGAAGAGGCCAAAGTCTGTTTTCTTGCAGTCCAGGGCAGTGAGCTTGCTGTGTGCCCTTCTTACTGTCCTGAGGATCTCAAACTCGACCATCTCTGATAGCTACAGC